>NC_091357.1:21062817-21140317 GCF_038502225.1 Cherax quadricarinatus
GGGGACACAGCAACAAGGGGACACAGCAACAAGGGGACACAGCAACAAGGGGACACAGCAACAAGGGGACACAGCAACAAGGGGACACAGCAACAAGGGGGCACAGCAACAAGGGGACACAGTAACAAGGGGGCACAGCAACAAGGGGACACAGCAACAAGGGGACACAGCAACAAGGGGTCACAATTGGAAGTTGAAGACACAGATGAATCACACTGATGTTAGGAAGTATTTCTTCAGTCACAGAGTTGTCAAGAAGTGGAACAATCTGGTGAGTGATGTAGTGGAGGCAGGACTCATACATAGCTTTAAGAAGAGGCATGATAAAGCCCATGGAGCATGAAGAGAATGGACCTAGTAGTGACAAGCGAAGAGGAGGGGCCAGGAGCTGTGACTCGACCCCTGCAACCACAAATAGCTGAGTACACAACCAAACACGCACACACACGAACATTCACCGCACGGAAAAAAAAAAAAAAAAAAAAGGGCCGAGTGTCTATCGACAAGTGCCTTTGACAACTGATAACTACTACCCACCCACCCACCAGAGAACACCAGCGAATCCCACCTACAACCCACCACCACCTACAACCCTCACCCACCAGCCACCACCCACCACCCACGGCCCACTGAGCATCATACCTGTGGGGACAACAACCTCCTCCTATCTACCAGAGGTCCTTGGATTCCTGAAGTCCTTCTGCAGGTCCAGGAATTAGTCCTCCTGTCTGGTCTTTCTGCAGGACCCACCCACGCCCGTCTTGGTCCCAGTGTGGTCCTGCTGTGGTCTTCAGGGCCGGTCTAGTCTTCTTGTTTTAACTTCTAGGTTCTATCTATCGAGGTCCAGTCGTCCTGTTTTAGTCCAGTAGTTCTAGTTTAATCTGTAGGTCCTGTCTATCGAGGTTCAGTGATCCTATTGTAGTCTAGGTGCTATCTGTCCCAGTACAGTGGTCCTGTTGTAGTCTAGGTGCTATCTGACCCAGTACAGTGGTCCTGTTGTAGTCTAGGTGCTATCTGTCCCAGTACAGTGGTCCTGTTGTAGTCTAGGTGCTATCTGTCCCAGTACAGTGGTCCTGTTGTAGTCTAGGTGCTATCTGTCCCAGTACAGTGGTCCTGTTGTAGTCTAGGTGCTATCTGTCCCAGTACAGTGGTCCTGTTGTAGTCTAGGTGCTATCTGTCCCAGTACAGTGGTCCTGTTGTAGTCTAGGTGCTATCTGTCCCAGTACAGTGGTCCTGTTGTAGTCTAGGTGCTGTCTATCCCAGTACAGTGGTCCTGTTGTAGTCTAGGTGCTATTTGTCCCAGTACAGTGGTCCTGTTGTAGTCTAGGTGCTATTTGTCCCAGTACAGTGGTCCTGTTGTAGTCTAGGTGCTATCTGACCCAGTACAGTGGTCCTGTTGTAGTCTAGGTGCTATCTGTCCCAGTACAGTGGTCCTGTTGTAGTCTAGGTGCTGTCTATCCCAGTACAGTGGTCCTGTTGTAGTCTAGGTGCTATCTATCCCAGTACAGTGGTCCTGTTGTAGTCTAGGTGCTATCTATCCCAGTACAGTGGTCCTGTTGTAGTCTAGGTGCTATCTGACCCAGTACACTGGTCCTGTTGTAGTCTAGGTGCTATCTGTCCCAGTACAGTGGTCCTGTTGTAGTCTAGGTGCTATCTGTCCCAGTACAGTGGTCCTGTTGTAGTCTAGGTGCTATCTGACCCAGTACAGTGGTCCTGTTGTAGTCTAGGTGCTATCTGTCCCAGTACAGTGGTCCTGTTGTAGTCTAGGTGCTATCTGACCCAGTACAGTGGTCCTGTTGTAGTCTAGGTGCTATCTGTCCCAGTACAGTGGTCCTGTTGTAGTCTAGGTGCTATTTGTCCCAGTACAGTGGTCCTGTTGTAGTCTAGGTGCTATCTGTCCCAGTACAGTGGTCCTGTTGTAGTCTAGGTGCTATCTATCCCAGTACAGTGGTCCTGTTGTAGTCTAGGTGCTATCTGTCCCAGTACAGTGGTCCTGTTGTAGTCTAGGTGCTATCTGTCCCAGTACAGTGGTCCTGTTGTAGTCTAGGTGCTATCTGTCCCAGTACAGTGGTCCTGTTGTAGTCTAGGTGCTATCTGTCCCAGTACAGTGATCCTGTTGTAGTCTAGGTGCTATCTGTCCCAGTACAGTGGTCCTGTTGTAGTCTAGGTGCTATCTGTCCCAGTACAGTGGTCCTGTTGTAGTCTAGATGCTATCTGTCCCAGTACAGTGGTCCTGTTGTAGTCTAGGTGCTATCTGTCCCAGTACAGTGGTCCTGTTGTAGTCTAGGTGCTATCTGTCCCAGTACAGTGGTCCTGTTGTAGTCTAGGTGCTATTTGTCCCAGTACAGTGGTCCTGTTGTAGTCTAGGTGCTATTTGTCCCAGTACAGTGGTCCTGTTGTAGTCTAGGTGCTATCTGTCCCAGTACAGTGGTCCTGTTGTAGTCTAGGTGCTATCTGTCCCAGTACAGTGGTCCTGTTGTAGTCTAGGTGCTATCTGACCCAGTACAGTGGTCCTGTTGTAGTCTAGGTGCTATCTGACCCAGTACAGTGGTCCTGTTGTAGTCTAGGTGCTATCTGTCCCAGTACAGTGGTCCTGTTGTAGTCTAGGTGCTATCTGACCCAGTACAGTGGTCCTGTTGTAGTCTAGGTGCTATCTGTCCCAGTACAGTGGTCCTGTTGTAGTCTAGGTGCTATCTGACCCAGTACAGTGGTCCTGTTGTAGTCTAGGTGCTATCTGTCCCAGTACAGTGGTCCTGTTGTAGTCTAGGTGCTATCTGACCCAGTACAGTGGTCCTGTTGTAGTCTAGGTGCTATCTGTCCCAGTACAGTGGTCCTGTTGTAGTCTAGGTGCTATCTGACCCAGTACAGTGGTCCTGTTGTAGTCTAGGTGCTATCTGTCCCAGTACAGTGGTCCTGTTGTAGTCTAGGTGCTATCTGTCCCAGTACAGTGGTCCTGTTGTAGTCTAGGTGCTATCTGACCCAGTACAGTGGTCCTGTTGTAGTCTAGGTGCTATCTGTCCCAGTACAGTGGTCCTGTTGTAGTCTAGGTGCTATCTGTCCCAGTACAGTGGTCCTGTTGTAGTCTAGGTGCTATCTGTCCCAGTACAGTGGTCCTGTTGTAGTCTAGGTGCTATCTGTCCCAGTACAGTGGTCCTGTTGTAGTCTAGGTGCTATCTGTCCCAGTACAGTGGTCCTGTTGTAGTCTAGGTGCTATCTGTCCCAGTAGAGTGGTCCTCTTGTAGTCTAGGTGCTATCTGTCCCAGTACAGTGGTCCTGTTGTAGTCTAGGTGCTATCTGTCCCAGTACAGTGGTCCTCTTGTAGTCTAGGTGCTATCTGTCCCAGTACAGTGGTCCTGTTGTAGTCTAGGTGCTATCTGTCCCAGTACAGTGGTCCTGTTGTAGTCTAGGTGCTATCTGTCCCAGTACAGTGGTCCTCTTGTAGTCTAGGTGCTATCTGTCCCAGTACAGTGGTCCTGTTGATCTACCAGCAACACAATCCCACCTCCATCAAACAAGCCAGGTGAAGACTCTTTCACTTGGGTTAACAAGCTAGCCAAGCCACTTAGGTCTAGAGCCCAACTCCCAGCAGCTCTAGAGCCCAGCCCTCAGCCGCTCTAGAGCCCCAGGCTCTCAGTCAGTCAAGTAGAGAGGTGTGCAGTGAAGCAAGCAGTCAAGCAAGAAAATGATCCTAGACGGGAAGACTAACAACACTGGGTTGTTGCACTGGGTTGTTGCACTGGGTTGTTGCACTGGGTATAAAGCCTATCTACTACACCACCTAAACTAAGCACTGAAAGTACACAATCAGTGTAAAAACACTGAGATACACACATCTCTCTGTGTGAGATATGTGCACTTAGTTGAAGTCCTTCCCCTGCACGGATCTACCTGGACTTTCTACTCATTTCTGCAACACTGCAAGCTCCTGATGATGTGTTGATTTCAACACGAAAGGCCTAGAGCAGAAGGCTTATAAAGCTGAGATATCACCTCGCATACGACCTTAACACCCGTTCCAGTATGATGCATCCCAGTATGATGCATCCCAGTATGATGCATCCCAGTATGATGCATCCCAGTATGATGCATCCCAGTATGATGCATCCAAGTATGATGCATCCAAGTATGATGCATCCCAGTATGATGCATCCCAGTATGATGCATCCCAGTATGATGCATCCAAGTATGATGCATTCCAGTATGATGCATCCCAGTATGATGCATCCCAGTATGATGCATCCCAGTATGATGCATCCCAGTATGATGCATTCCAGTATGATGCATCCCAGTATGATGCATCCCAGTATGATGCATCCCAGTATGATGCATTCTAGTATGATGCATTCCAGTATGATGCATCCCAGTATGATGCATCCCAGTATGATGCATCCCAGTATGATGCATCCCAGTATGATGCATCCCAGTATGATGCATCCCAGTATGATGCATTCCCATGATGCATCCCAGTATGCCAGTATGATGCATCCCAGTATGATGCATCCCAGTATGATGCATCCCAGTATGATGCATCCCAGTATGATGCATCCCAGTATGATGCATCCCAGTATGATGCATCCCAGTATGATGCATCCCAGTATGATGCATCCCAGTATGATGCATCCCAGTATGATGCATCCCAGTATGATGCATCCCAGTATGATGCATCCCAGTATGATGCATCCCAGTATGATGCATCCCAGTATGATGCATCCCAGTATGATGCATCCCAGTATGATGCATCCCAGTATGATGCATCCCAGTATGATGCATCCCAGTATGATGCATCCCAGTATGATGCATCCCAGTATGATGCATCCCAGTATGATGCATCCCAGTATGATGCATCCCAGTATGATGCATCCCAGTATGATGCATCCCAGTATGATGCATCCCAGTATGATGCATCCCAGTATGATGCATCCCAGTATGATGCATCCCAGTATGATGGATCCCAGTATGATGCATGCATCCCAGTATGATGCATCCCAGTATGATGCATCCCAGTATGATGCATCCCAGTATGATGCATCCCAGCATGATGCATCCCAGTATGATGCATCCCAGTATGATGCATCCCAGTATGATGCATCCCAGTATGATGCATCCCAGTATGATGCATCCCAGTATGATGCATCCCAGTATGATGCATCCCAGTATGATGCATCCCAGTATGATGCATCCCAGTATGATGCATCCCAGTATGATGCATCCCAGTATGATGCATCCCAGTATGATGCATCCCAGTATGATGCATCCCAGTATGATGCATCCCAGTATGATGCATCCCAGTATGATGCATCCCAGTATGATGCATCCCAGTATGATGCATCCCAGTATGATGCATCCCAGTATGATGCATCCCAGTATGATGCATCCCAGTATGATGCATCCCAGTATGATGCATCCCAGTATGATGCATCCCAGTATGATGCATCCCAGTATGATGCATCCCAGTATGATGCATCCCAGTATGATGCATCCCAGCATGATGCATCCCAGTATGATGCATCCCAGTATGATGCATCCCAGTATGATGCATCCCAGCATGATGCATCCCAGTATGATGCATCCCAGGATGATGCATCCCAGTATGATGCATACCAGTATGATGCATCCAGTATGATGCATCCCAGTATGATGCATCCCAGTATGATGCATCCCAGTATGATGCATCCCAGTATGATGCCCAGTATGATGCATCCCAGTATGATGCATCCCAGTATGATGCATCCCAGTATGATTCATCCCAGTATGATGCATCCCAGTATGATGCATCCCAGTATGATGCATCCCAGTATGATGCATCCCAGTATGATGCATCCCAGTATGATGCATCCCAGTATGATGCATCCCAGTATGATGCATCCCAGTATGATGCATCCCAGTATGATGCATCCCAGTATGATGCATCCCAGTATGATGCATCCCAGTATGATGCATCCCAGTATGATGCATCCCAGTATGATGCATTCCAGTATGATGCATCCCAGTATGATGCATCCCAGTATGATGCATCCCAGTATGATGCATCCCAGTATGATGCATCCCAGTATGATGCATCCCAGTATGATGCATCCCAGTATGATGCATCCCAGTATGATGCATCCCAGTATGATGCATCCCAGTATGATGCATCCCAGTATGATGCATCCCAGTATGATGCATCCCAGTATGATGCATCCCAGTATGATGCATCCCAGTATGATGCATCCCATGCATCCCAGTATGATGCATCCCAGCATGATGCATCCCAGTATGATGCATCCCAGTATGATGCATCCCAGATATGATGCATCCCAGTATGATGCATCCCAGTATGATGCATCCCAGCATCCCAGTATGATGCATCCCAGTATGATGCATCCCAGTATGATGCATCCCAGTATGATGCATCCCAGTATGATGCATCCCAGTATGATGCATCCCAGTATGATGCATCCCAGTATGATGCATCCCAGTATGATGCATCCCAGTATGATGCATCCCAGTATGATGCATCCCAGTATGATGCATCCCAGTATGATGCATCCCAGTATGATGCATCCTAGTATGATGCATCCCAGTATGATGCATCCCAGCATGATGCATCCCAGTATGATGCATCCCAGTATGATGCATCCCAGTATGATGCATCCCAGTATGATGCATCCCAGTATGATGCATCCCAGTATGATGCATCCCAGTATGATGCATCCCAGTATGATGCATCCCAGTATGATGCATCCCAGTATGATGCATCCCAGTATGATGCATCCCAGTATGATGCATCCCAGTATGATGCATCCCAGTATGATGCATCCCAGTATGATGCATCCCAGTATGATGCATCCCAGTATGATGCATCCCAGTATGATGCATCCCAGTATGATGCATCCCAGTATGATGCATCCCAGTATGATGCATCCCAGTATGATGCATCCCAGTATGATGCATCCCAGTATGATGCATTCCAGTATGATGCATCCCAGTATGATGCATCCCAGTATGATGCATCCCAGTATGATGCATCCCAGTATGATGCATCCCAGTATGATGCATCCCAGTATGATGCATCCCAGTATGATGCATCCCAGTATGATGCATCCCAGTATGATGCATCCCAGTATGATGCATCCCAGTATGATGCATCCCAGTATGATGCATCCCAGTATGATGCATCCCAGTATGATGCATCCCAGTATGATGCATCCCAGTATGATGCATCCCAGTATGATGCATCCCAGTATGATGCATCCCAGTATGATGCATCCCAGTATGATGCATCCCAGTATGATGCATCCCAGTATGATGCATCCCAGTATGATGCATCCCAGTATGATGCATCCCAGTATGATGCATCCCAGTATGATGCATCCCAGTATGATGCATCCCAGTATGATGCATCCCAGTATGATGCATCCCAGTATGATGCATCCCAGTATGATGCATCCCAGTATGATGCATCCCAGTATGATGCATCCCAGTATGATGCATCCCAGTATGATGCTGGCAGAAAGTGTCAACGATCTGCTTGATATAACTTTCTCAACCATAGTTACTGGTATTTTAATGTGAGTTATTGGTGTTTTAATTTGGTTTAACTTTTTTTGTGTTTTAAAGTGGTTTATCATAAGTAACGGGTGTTTTAACGTGGTTTATCATAAGTTGCTGGGGATTTAACATGGTTCATCATCAGCTACTTGTGTTTTAACGTGGTTTATCATAAGTAAATGGTGTTTTAACGTGGTTTATCATAAGTTGCTGGGGATTTAACATGATTCATCATCAGCTACTTGTGTTTTAACGTGGTTTATCATAAGTAAATGGTGTTTTAACGTGGTTTATCATAAGTTGCTGGAGATTTAACATGGTTCATCATCAGCTACTTGTGTTTTAACGTGGTTTATCATAAATAACTGGTGTTTTAACGTGGTTTATCATAAGTTCCTGGAGATTTAACATGGTTCATCATCAGCTACTTGTGTTTTAACGTGGTTTATCATAAGTTACTGGCATTTTACAGTGGTTTATAGCCAAAGTAAGGATGGTGGTCACTGTGGCTTGCAGTGCCACAATACAGGGAAGGGTCCGTGACACTGGCACTCCTATGCCAAGTGTTGGCACTAATGCCATAACCACTTACCTTTTGGAGTGACATGTCTATAGTTTAAAATTAAGAGGGTCAGTGTGTGTGTGTGTGTGTGTGTGTGTGTGTGTGTGTGTGTGTGTGTGTGTGTGTGTGTGTGTGTGTGTGTGTGTGTGTGTGTGTGTGTGTGTTACTCTACACAAGCCGGCTGGTGGGTCCAGTCCCACACTCCGCCCACTGACCCACCCACTGTCTAGCTCACTAGGTAAGTGTACACACACACACACACACACACACACACACACACACACACACACACACACATCACACACACACACACACACACACACACACACACACACACAACACACACACACACACACACACACACACGACACACACAAGATACACACAACACACACACAACACACACACAGCACTCACACACACACTCCCACACAACACACACACACACACACACACACACACACATACACACACACACACGCACAACACTCATACACACACACACAACACACACACACACACGCACATTACTCACACACACACATTACTCACACACACACACACACACACACACACACACACACACAACACACACACACACACACACACACACACACACACAACACACACACACACACACACACACAACACACACACACACAACACACACATACACACACATACACACACACACAACACACACACACACACACACACACACACACACACACACACACACACACACACACACACACACACACACACACACACACACACACACACACTCATTCATTCCTTGCTCCCCCTCCAGCCACACCCCCCTGCACCCCACCTCCCCATACCTACCTTCTCGACCCTCCCCAACTCTAACCCACCTGCCCTCCCAAACACACACGCACACACGCACGCACGCACGCACGCGCGCACAACCACACGCCCTCCACCTCCCAGTACGCACTAAATGCTCCTCACGCGCAGACGCACTACTGCTTCTGCTTATACCGGTGTTACTACCACCACTACTACTACTACCACAACTACAACTACTACCAGCACATCACCTGAACTTTCCAGATATAACAGTCACGATGTGGGAACTGAAAAGATTATACAAAATGGGCAGTGTTAAATTTACGAGTGCTTAGGTGAGGTGTGGGCGTGCGTGGGCGTGCGTGGGCGGGCAGGATGGAGGGCGTGGGTGACGATACGCCCATAGACCTCTACGATCATATGGTATCCGAGGCGGGGGCGTCTGGAGGTGCGGCTTCAGGAGTCACTTCCAGTACTAGCCAGGCCTTCCTGATGGATAGCTGGGTGCACCAGCTGTATGAGCAGGTAATGTTACCAGCTGGGTGCACCAGCTGTATGAGCAGGTAATGTTACCAGCTGGGTGCACCAGCTGTATGAGCAGGTAATGTTACTAGCTTGGTGCACCAGCTGTATGAGCAGGTAATGTTACCAGCTGGGTGCACCAGCTGTATGAGCAGGTAATGTTACTAGCTTGGTGCACCAGCTGTATGAGCAGGTAATGTTACCAGCTGGGCGCACAAGCTGTGTGAGTAGGTTATGTTGTTACCAGCTGGGTGCACCAGCTGTTTAAGTAGGTTATGTTGTTACCAGCTGGGTTCATCAGCTGTATGAGCAGGTAATGCTGTTACCAGCTGGTGCGCAAGCTTTATGAGTAGGTCATGTTGTTACCAGCTGGGTGCACCAGCTGTATGAGCAGGTTGTTGCTGTTCCTCCTGTCATTACACATGTCACGGTATTGTGGGCTAGTTGTGGATTGTTGTAGTCACGGTATTGTGGGCTAGTTGTGGATTGTTGTAGTCATGGTATCGTGGGCTAGTTGTGGATTGTTGTAGTAATGGTATTGTGGGCTAGTTGTGGATTGTTGTAGTCATGGTATTGTGGGCTAGTTGTGAATTGTTGTAGTCATGGTATTGTGGGCTAGTTGTGGATTGTTGTAGTCATGGTATTGTGGGTTAGTTGTGGATTGTTGTAGTCATGGTATTGTGGGTTAGTTGTGGATTGTTGTAGTCATGGTATTGTGGGTTAGTTGTGGATTGTTGTAGTCATGGTATTGTGGGCTAGTTGTGGATTGTTGTAGTCATGGTATTGTGGGCTAGTTGTGGATTGTTGTAGTCACGGTATTGTGGGTTAGTTGTGGATTGTTGTAGTCATGGTATTGTGGGTTAGTTGTGGATTGTTGTAGTCATGGTATTGTGGGTTAGTTGTGGATTGTTGTAGTCATGGTATTGTGGGTTAGTTGTGGATTGTTGTAGTCATGGTATTGTGGGTTAGTTGTGAATTGTTGTAGTCATGGTATTGTGGGTTAGTTGTGAATTGTTGTAGTCATGGTATTGTGGGTTAGTTGTGAATTGTTGTAGTCATGGTATTGTGGGTTAGTTGTGAATTGTTGTAGTCATGGTATTGCGGGTTAGTTGTGGATTGTTGTAGTCATGGTATTGTGGGTTAGTTGTGAATTGTTGTAGTCATGGTATTGTGGGCTAGTTGTGAATTGTTGTAGTCATGGTATTGTGGGTTAGGTGTGAATTGTTGTAGTCATGGTATTGTGGGTTAGTTGTGAATTGTTGTAGTCATGGTATTGTGGGCTAGTTGTGGATTGTTGTAGTCACGGTATTGTGGGTTAGTTGTGAATTGTTGTAGTCATGGTATTGTGGGTTAGTTGTGGATTGTTGTAGTCATGGTATTGTGGGTTAGTTGTGGATTGTTGTAGTCATGGTATTGTGGGCTAGTTGTGGATTGTTGTAGTCATGGTATTGTGGGTTAGTTGTGAATTGTTGTAGTCATGGTATTGTGGGTTAGTTGTGGATTGTTGTAGTCATGGTATTGTGGGCTAGTTGTGGATTGTTGTAGTCATGGTATTGTGGGTTAGTTGTGAATTGTTGTAGTCATGGTATTGTGGGTTAGTTGTGGATTGTTGTAGTCATGGTATTGTGGGTTAGTTGTGGATTGTTGTAGTCACGGTATTGTGGGCTAGTTGTGGATTGTTGTAGTCATGGTATTGTGGGTTAGTTGTGAATTGTTGTAGTCATGGTATTGTTGGTTAGTTGTGGATTGTTGTAGTCATGGTATTGTGAGTTAGTTGTGGATTGTTGTAGTCATGGTATTGTGGGCTAGTTGTGAATTGTTGTAGTCATGGTATTGTGGGCTAGTTGTGGATTGTTGTAGTCATGGTATTGTGGGTTAGTTGTGAATTGTTGTAGTCATGGTATTGTGGGTTAGTTGTGAATTGTTGTAGTCATGGTATTGTGGGTTAGTTGTGAATTGTTGTAGTCATGGTATTGTGGGTTAGTTGTGGATTGTTGTAGTCATGGTATTGTGGGCTAGTTGTGGATTGTTGTAGTCATGGTATTGTGGGTTAGTTGTGAATTGTTGTAGTCATGGTATTGTGGGTTAGTTGTGAATTGTTGTAGTCATGGTATTGTGGGTTAGTTGTGGATTGTTGTAGTCATGGTATTGTGGGCTAGTTGTGGATTGTTGTAGTCATGGTATTGTGGGCTAGTTGTGGATTGTTGTAGTCATGGTATTGTGGGTTAGTTGTGGATTGTTGTAGTCACGGTATTGTGGGCTAGTTGTGGATTGTTGTAGTCATGGTATTGTGGGCTAGTTGTGGATTGTTGTAGTCATGGTATTGTGGGCTAGTTGTGGATTGTTGTAGTCACGGTATTGTGGGCTAGTTGTGGATTGTTGTAGTCACGGTATTGTGGGTTAGTTGTGGATTGTTGTAGTCACGGTATTGTGGGCTAGTTGTGGATTGTTGTAGTCACGGTATTGTGGGTTAGTTGTGGATTGTTGTAGTCATGGTATTGTGGGTTAGTTGTGAGTTGTTGTAGTCATGGTATTGTGGGCTAGTTGTGGATTGTTGTAGTCATGGTATTGTGGGCTAGTTGTGGATTGTTGTAGTCATGGTATTGTGGGCTAGTTGTGGATTGTTGTAGTCATGGTATTGTGGGTTAGTTGTGAGTTGTTGTAGTCATGGTATTGTGGGCTAGTTGTGGATTGTTGTAGTCATGGTATTGTGGGTTAGTTGTGAGTTGTTGTAGTCATGGTATTGTGGGCTAGTTGTGGATTGTTGTAGTCATGGTATTGTGGGCTAGTTGTGGATTGTTGTAGTCATGGTATTGTGGGTTAGTTGTGGATTGTTGTAGTCATGGTATTGTGGGTTAGTTGTGGATTGTTGTAGTCATGGTATTGTGGGTTAGTTGTGAATTGTTGTAGTCATGGTATTGTGGGCTAGTTGTGGATTGTTGTAGTCATGGTATTGTGGGTTAGTTGTGGATTGTTGTAGTCATGGTATTGTGGGCTAGTTGTGGATTGTTGTAGTCATGGTATTGTGGGTTAGTTGTGAATTGTTGTAGTCATGGTATTGTGGGTTAGTTGTGAATTGTTGTAGTCATGGTATTGTGGGTTAGTTGTGAATTGTTGTAGTCATGGTATTGTGGGTTAGTTGTGAATTGTTGTAGTCATGGTATTGTGGGTTAGTTGTGAATTGTTGTAGTCACGGTATTGTGGGTTAGTTGTGAATTGTTGTAGTCATGGTATTGTGGGTTAGTTGTTAATTGTTGTAGTCATGGTATTGTGGGTTAATTGTGAATTGTTGTAGTCACGGTATTGTGGGTTAGTTGTGAACTGTTGTAGTCACGGTATTGTGGGTTAGTTGTGAACTGTTGTAGTCATGGTATTATGGGTTGTGAATTGTTGTAGTCATGGTATTGTGGGTTGTGAATTGTTGTAGTCACGGTATTGTGGGTTGTGAATTGTTGTAGTCATGGTATTGTGGGTTGTGAATTGTTGTAGTCACGGTATTGTGGGTTAGTTGTGAATTGTGGCAGTCATGGTATTGTGGGTTGTGAATTGTTGTAGTCATGGTATTGTGGATTGTGAATTGTTGTAGTCATGGTATTGTTGGTTAGTTGTGAATTGTAGTCAAGGTATTGTGGGTTAGTTTTGAATTGTTGTAGTCATGGTATTGTGGGTTGTGAATTGTTCTAGTCATGGTATTGTGGGTTAGTTGTGAATTGTTGTAGTCATGGTATTGTGGGTTAGTTGTGAATTATTGCAGACATGGTATTGTGGGTTGTGAATTGTTGTAGTCATGGTATTGTGGGTTGTGAATTGTTGTAGTCATGGTATCGTGGCTTAGTTGTGAATTGCTGTAGTCATGGTATTGTGGGTTAGTTGTGAACTGTTGTAGTCACGGTATTGTGGGTTGTGAATTATTGTAGTCATGGTATTGTGGCTTAGTTGTGAATTGTTGCAGTCATGGTATTGTGGGTTAGTTGTGAATTATCGTAGTCATGGTATTGGGGGTTGTGGATTGTTGTAGTCATGGTATTGTGGGTTAGTTGTGAATTGTTGTAGTCATGGTATTGGGGGTTGTGGATTGTTGTAGTCATGGTATTGTGGGTTAGTTGTGAATTGTTGTAGTCACGGTATTGTGGGTTAGTTGTGAATTCTTGTAGTCACGGTATTGTGGGTTAGTTGTGAATTGTTGTAGTCATTGCATTGTGGCTTAGTTGTGAATTGTTGTAGTCATGATATTGTGGGTTAGTTGTGAATTGTTGTAGTCATTGCATTGTGGATTAGTTGTGAATTGTTGTAGTCATGGTATTGTGGGTTAGTTGTGAATTGTTGTAGTCACGGTATTGTGGGTTGTGAATTGTTATAGTCATGGTATTTTGGGTTAGTTGTGAACTGTTGTAGTCACGGTATTGTGGGTTGTGAATTGTTATAGTCATGATATTGTGGGTTAGTTGTGAATTGTTGTAGTCACGGTATTGTGGGTTAGTTGTGAATTGTTATAGTCATGGTATTGTGGGTTAGTTGTGAACTGTTGTAGCCACGTTATTGTGGGTTGTGAATTGTTGTAGTCACGGTATTCTGGGTTAGTTGTGAATTGTAGTCATGGTATTGTGGGTTGTGAATTGTTGTAGTCATGGTATTGTGAGCTGTGAATTGTTGTAGTCATGATATTGTGGGTTAGTTGTGAATTGTTGTAGTCATCATATTGTGGGTTAGTTGTGAATTGTTGTAGTCACGGTATTGTGGGCTAGTTGTGGATTGTTGTAGTCATGGTATTGTGGGATAGTTGTGAATTGTTGTAGTCATGGTATTGTGGGTTAGTTGTGGATTGTTGTAGTCATGGTATTGCGGGTTAGTTGTGAATTGTTGTAGTCATGGTATTGTGGGTTAGTTGTGAATTGTTGTAGTCATGGTATTGTGGGTTAGTTGTGAATAGTTATAGTCATGGTATTGTGGGTTTGTTGTGAATTGTTATAGTCATGGTATTGTGGGTTAGTTGTGAATTGTTGTAGTCATGGTATTGTGGGTTAGTTGTGAATTGTTATAGTCATGGTATTGTGGGTTAGTTATGAATTGTTATAGTCATGGTATTGTGGGTTAGTTGTGAATTGTTGTAGTCATGGTATTGTGGGTTAGTTGTGAATTGTTGTAGTCATGGTATTGTGGGTTAGTTGTGAATTGTTGTAGTCATGGTATTGTGGGCTACTTGTGGATTGTTGTAGTCATGGTATTGTGGGATAGTTGTGGATTGTTGTAGTCATGGTATTGTGGGTTGTGAATTGTTATAGTCATGGTATTGTGGGATAGTTGTGAATTGTTATAGTCATGGTATTGTGGGTTAGTTGTGAATTGTTATAGTCATGGTATTGTGGGTTAGTTGTGAATTGTTGTAGTCATGGTATTGTGGGTTAGTTGTGAATTGTTGTAGTCATGGTATTGTGGGCTAGTTGTGGATTGTTGTAGTCATGGTGTTGTGGGCTAGTTGTTAATTGTTATAGTCATGGTATTGCGGGTTAGTTGTGAATTGTTGTAGTCATGGTATTGTGGGTTAGTTGTGAATTGTTGTAGTCATGGTATTGTGGGTTAGTTGTGAATTGTTGTATTCATGGTATTGTGGGTTAGTTGTGAATTGTTGTAGTCACGGTATTGTGGGTTAGTTATGAATTGTTGTAGTCATGGTATTGTGGGTTAGGTGTGAATTATTGTAGTCATGGTATTGTGGGTTAGTTGTGAATTGTTGTAGTCATGGTATTGTGGGTTAGTTGTGAATTGTTGTAGTCATGGTATTGTGTGTTAGTTGTGAATTGTTGTAGTCATGGTATTGTGGGTTAGTTGTGAAGTGTTGTAGTCATGGTATTGTGGGTTGTGAATTGTTGTAGTCATGGTATTGTGGGTTAGTTGTGAATTGTTGTAGTCATGGTATTGTGTGTTAGTTGTGAATTGTTGTAGTCATGGTATTGTGGGTTGTGAATTGTTGTAGTCATGGCATTGTGGGTTGTGAATTGTTGTAGTCATGGTATTGTGGATTATTTGTGAATTGTTGTAGTCATGGTATTGTGGGTTGTGAATTGTTGTAGTCATGGCATTGTGGGTTGTGAATTGTTGTAGTCATGGTATTGTGGATTAGTTGTGAATTGTTGTAGTCATGGCATTGTGGGTTGTGAATTGTTGTAGTCATGGCATTGTGGGTTGTGAATTGTTGTAGTCATGGTATTGTGGGTTAGTTGTGAATTGTTGTGGTCATGGTATTGTGGGCTAGTTGTGAATTGTTGTGGTCATGGTCACAGCTGGTTCAGCACACTGCCAGCTGGAGTGGGACCACCACCAGGTCACAGGAGCTGGTGTACAACACCTCACACAGTCACAGCTGGTTCAGTACACTGCCAGCTGGAGTGGGACCACCACCAGGTCACAGGAGCTGGTGTACAACACCTCACACAGTCACAGCTGGTTCAGCACACTGCCAGCTGGAGTGGGACCACCACCAGGTCGCAGGAGCTGGTGTACAACACCTCACACAGTCACAGCTGGTTCAGTATACTGCCAGCTGGAGTGGGACCACCACCAGGTCGCAGGAGCTGGTGTACAACACCTCACACAGTCACAGCTGGTTCAGCACACTGCCAGGTGGAGTGGGACCACCACCAGGTCGCAGGAGCTGGTGTACAACACCTCACACAGTCACAGCTGGTTCAGTACACTGCCAGCTGGAGTGGGACCACCACCAGGTCGCAGGAGCTGGTGTACAACACCTCACACAGTCACAGCTGGTTCAGTACACTGCCAGCTGGAGTGGGACCACCACCAGGTCGCAGGAGCTGGTGTACAACACCTCACACAGTCACAGCTGGTTCAGTATACTGCCAGCTGGAGTGGGACCACCACCAGGTCGCAGGAGCTGGTGTACAACACCTCACACAGTCACAGCTGGTTCAGTACACTGCCAGCTGGAGTGGGACCACCACCAGGTCGCAGGAGCTGGTGTACAACACCTCACACAGTCACAGCTGGTTCAGTACACTGCCAGCTGGAGTGGAATTTCCCGGCAACACACAACTTTCCTACTGACCAGAGCCACTTTCAGTGTACTTGCTGTACGTGTTCTGTACACAAAGTACATTAACACCACGTACATGTACACCACGTACATGTACACCACGTACATGTACACCACGTACATGTACACCATATACATGTACACCTTGTACATGTACACCATCTATATGTACACGTATATGTACACCACGTACATGTACATCTATATGTACACCATGTACATGTACACCACGTACATGTACATCTATATGTACACCATGGACATGTACACCACGTACATGTACATCTATATGTACACCATGGACATGTACACCACGTACATGTACATCTATATGTACACCATGTACATGTACACCACGTACATGTACATCTATATGTACACCATGGACATGTACACCACGTACATGTACATCTATATGTACACCATGGACATGTACACCACGTACATGTACATCTATATGTACACCATGTACATGTACACCACGTACATGTACATCTATATGTACACCATGGACATGTACACCACGTACATGTACATCTATATGTACACCATGGACATGTACACCACGTACATGTACATCTATATGTACACCATGGACATGTACACCACGTACATGTACATCTATATGTACACCATGGACATGTACACCACGTACATGTACATCTATATGTACACCATGGACATGTACACCACGTACATGTACATCTATATGTACACCATGGACATGTACACCACGTACATGTACATCTATATGTACACCATGGACATGTACACCACGTACATGTACATCTATATGTACACCATGGACATGTACACCAATTTCTAAGAAATATTTTCTCTCTTAGATACATCTCAGTGTTGCTTGACAGGTGGTTGTTGCTTGACAGGTGGTTGTTGCTTGACAGGTGGTGGTTGTTGCTTGTCAGGTGGTGATTGTTGCTTGTCAAGTGGTGATTGTTGCTTGTCAGGTGGTGATTGTTGCTTGTCAGGTGGTTGTTGTTGCTTGTCAGGTGGTGGTTGTTGCTTGTCAAGTGGTGATTGTTGCTTGTCAGGTGGTGGTTGTTGCTTGTCAGGTGGTGATTGTTGCTTGTCAGGTGGTGATTGTTGCTTGTCAGGTGGTTGGTGTTGCTTGTCATGTTGTTGTTGCCTGTCAGGTGGTTGTTGCTTGTCAGGTGGTGGTTGTTGCTTGTCAAGTGGTGATTGTTGCTTGTCAGGTGGTGGTTGTTGCTTGTCAGGTGGTTGTTGCTTGTCAGGTGGTTGTTGCTTGTCAGGTGGTTGTTGCTTGTCAGGTGGTTGTTGCTTGTCAGGTGGTTGTTGCTTGTCAGGTGGTTGTTGCTTGTCAGGTGGTTGTTGCTTGTCAGGTGGTTGTTGCTTGTCAGGTTGTTGTTGCTTGTCAGGTAGTTGTTGCTTGTCAGGTGGTTGTTGGTCAGGTGGTTGTTGCTTGTCTTGTCAGGTGGTTGTTGCTTGTCAGGTGGTTGTTGCTTGTCAGGTGGTTGTTGCTTGTCAGGTGGTTGTTGCTTGTCAGGTGGTTGTTGCTTGTCAGGTGGTTGTTGCTTGTCAGGTTGTTGTTGCTTGTCAGGTGGTTGTTGCTTGTCAGGTGGTTGTTGCTTGTCAGGTGGTTGTTGCTTGTCAGGTGGTTGGTGTTGCTTGTCATGTTGTTGTTGCCTGTCAGGTGATTGTTGCTTGTCAGGTGGTGGTTGTTGCTTGTCAGGTGGTGATTGTTGCTTGTCAGGTGGTGGTTGTTGCTTGTCAGGTGGTGGTTGTTGCTTGTCAGGTGGTGGTTGTTGCTTGTCAGGTGGTGGTTGTTGCTTGTCAGGTGGTGGTTGTTGCTTGTCAGGTGGTGGTTGTTGCTTGTCAGGTGGTGGTTGTTGCTTGTCAGGTGGTGGTTGTTGCTTGTCAGGTGGTGGTTGTTGCTTGTCAGGTGGTGGTTGTTGCTTGTCAGGTGGTCAGGTGGTGGTTGTTGCTTGTAAGATGGTTGTTGCTGCTTGTCAGGTGGTTGTTGTTGCTTGTCAGGTGGTTGTTGTTGCTTGTCAGGTGGTGATTGTTGCTTGTCAGGTGGCGATTGTTGCTTGTCAGGTGGTGGTTGTTGCTTGTCAGGTGGTGGTTGTTGCTTGTCAGGTGGTGATTGTTGCTTGTCAGGTGGCGATTGTTGCTTGTCAGGTGGTGGTTGTTGCTTGTCAGGTGGTGGTTGTTGCTTGTCAGGTGGTGATTGTTGCTTGTCAGGTGGCGATTGTTGCTTGTCAGGTGGTGGTTGTTGCTTGTCAGGTGGTGGTTGTTGCTTGTCAGGTGGTGGTTGTTGCTTGTCAGGTGGTGGTTGTTGCTTGTCAGGTGGTTGTTGTTGCTTGTCAGGTGGTGATTGTTGCTTGTCAGGTGGTGGTTGTTGCTTGTCAGGTGGTGATTGTTGCTTGTCAGGTGGTGGTTGTTGCTTGTCAGGTGGTGGTTTTTGCTTGTCAGGTGGTGGTTGTTGCTTGTGAGGTGGTGGTTGTTGCTTGTGAGGTGGTGGTTGTTGCTTGTAAGATGGTTGTTGCTGCTTGTCAGGTGGTTGTTGTTGCTTGTCAGGTAGTGGTTGTTGCTTGTCAGGTGGTTGTTGTTGCTTGTCAGGTGGTGATTGTTGCTTGTCAGGTGGTTGTTGTTGCTTGTCAGGTGGTTGTTGTTGCTTGTCAGGTGGTGGTTGTTGCTTGTCAGGTGGTGGTTGTTGCTTGTCAGGTGGTGGTTGTTCCTTGTAAGTGGTTGTTGCTTGCCAGGTGGTGGTTGTTGCTTGTCAGGTGGTTGTTGTTGCTTGTCAGGTGGTTGTTGTTGCTTGTCAGGTGGTTGTTGCTTGTCAGGTGGTGGTTGTTGCTTGTCAGGTGGTTGTTGTTCCTTGTAAGTGGTTGTTGCTTGCCAGGTGGTGGTTGTTGCTTGTCAGGTGGTGGTTGTTGCTTGTCAGGTGGTGGTTGTTGCTTGTCAGGTGGTGATTGTTGCTTGTCAGGTGGTGGTTGTTGCTTGTCAGGTGGTGATTGTTGCTTGTCAGGTGGTGGTTGTTGCTTGCCAGGTGGTGGTTGTTGCTTGCCAGGTGGTGGTTGTTGCTTGTCAGGTGGTGGTTGTTGTTTGTCAGGTGGTGATTGTTGCTTGTCAGCTGGTGATTGTTGCTTGTCAGGTGGTGATTGTTGCTTGTCAGGTGGTTGTTGTTGCTTGTCAGGTGGTTGTTGTTGCTTGTCAGGTGGTTGTTGTTGCTTGTCAGGTGGTTGTTGTTGCTTGTCAGGTGGTGGTTGTTGCTTGTCAGGTGGTTGTTGTTTCTTGTAAGTGGTTGTTGCTTGCCAGGTGGTGGTTGTTGCTTGTCAGGTGGTGGTTGTTGCTTGTCAGGTGGTGGGTGTTGCTTGCCAGGTGGTTGTTGTTGCTTGTCAGGTGGTGGTTGTTCCTTGTAAGTGGTTGTTGCTTGCCAGGTGGTGGTTGTTGCTTGTCAGGTGGTTGTTGTTGCTTGTCAGGTGGTTGTTGTTCCTTGTAAGTGGTTGTTGCTTGCCAGGTGGTGGTTGTTGCTTGTCAGGTGGTGGTTGTTGCTTGTCAGGTGGTGATTGTTGCTTGTCAGGTGGTGGGTGTTGCTTGCCAGGTGGTTGTTGTTGCTTGTCAGGTGGTGGTTGTTGCTTGTCAGGTGGTTGTTGTTCCTTGTAAGTGGTTGTTGCTTGCCAGGTGGTGGTTGTTGCTTGTCAGGTGGTTGTTGTTCCTTGTAAGTGGTTGTTGCTTGCCAGGTGGTGGTTGTTGCTTGTCAGGTGGTTGCTGTTGCTTGCCAGGTGATGGTTGTTGCTTGTCAGGTGGTGGTTGTTGCTTGTCAGGTGGTGGTTGTTGCTTGTCAGGTGGTTGTTGTTGCTTGTCAGGTGGTAGTTGTTGCTTGTCAGGTGGTTGTTGCTTGTCAGGTGGTGGTTGTTGCTTGTCAGGTGGTTGTTGCTTGTCAGGTGGTAGTTGTTGCTTGTCAGGTGGTTGTTGCTTGTCAGGTGGTGGTTGTTGCTTGTCAGGTGGTGGTTGTTGCTTGTCAGGTGGTTGTTGTTGCTTGTCAGGTGGTAGTTGTTGCTTGTCAGGTGGTTGTTGCTTGTCAGGTGGTGGTTGTCAGGTGGTTGTTGTTGCTTGTCAGGTGGTGGTTCTTGCTTGTCAGGTGGTTGTTGTTGCTTGTCAGGTGGTGGTTCTTGCTTGTCAGGTGGCGGTTCTTGCTTGTCAGGTGGCGGTTCTTGCTTGTCAGGTGGTGGTTCTTGCTTGTCAGGTGGTGGTTCTTGCTTGTCAGGTGGTGGTTGTTGCTTGTCAGGTGGTGGTTCTTGCTTGTCAGGTGGTGGTTGTTGCTTGTCAGGTGGTGGTTGTTGCTTGTCAGGTGGTGGTTCTTGCTTGTCAGGTGGTGGTTCTTGCTTGTCAGGTGGTGGTTCTTGCTTGTCAGGTGGTGGTTCTTGCTTGTCAGGTGGTGGTTCTTGCTTGTCAGGTGGTGGTTCTTGCTTGTCAGGTGGTGGTTCTTGCTTGTCAGGTGGTGGTTGTTGCTTGTCAGGTGGTGGTTCTTGCTTGTCAGGTGGTGGTTCTTGCTTGTCAGGTGGTGGTTGTTGCTTGTCAGGTGGTGGTTGTTGCTTGTCAGGTGGTGGTTCTTGCTTGTCAGGTGGTGGTTCTTGCTTGTCAGGTGGTGGTTCTTGCTTGTCAGGTGGTGGTTCTTGCTTGTCAGGTGGTGGTTCTTGCTTGTCAGGTGGTGGTTGTTGCTTGTCAGGTGGTGGTTGTTGCTTGTCAGGTGGTGGTTGTTGCTTGTCAGGTGGTGGTTCTTGCTTGTCAGGTGGTGGTTCTTGCTTGTCAGGTGGTGGTTGTTGCTTGTCAGGTGGTGGTTCTTGCTTGTCAGGTGGTGGTTCTTGCTTGTCAGGTGGTGGTTCTTGCTTGTCAGGTGGTGGTTCTTGCTTGTCAGGTGGTGGTTCTTGCTTGTCAGGTGGTGGTTCTTGCTTGTCAGGTGGTGGTTCTTGCTTGTCAGGTGGTTGTTCTTGATTGTCAGGTGGTGGTTCTTGCTTGTCAGGTGGTGGTTCTTGCTTGTCAGGTGGTGGTTCTTGCTTGTCAGGTGGTGGTTCTTGCTTGTCAGGTGGTGGTTCTTGCTTGTCAGGTGGCGGTTGTTGCTTGTCAGGTGGTGGTTCTTGCTTGTCAGGTGGTGGTTCTTGCTTGTCAGGTGGTGGTTCTTGCTTGTCAGGTGGTGGTTCTTGCTTGTCAGGTGGTTGTTCTTGCTTGTCAGGTGGTGGTTCTTGCTTGTCAGGTGGTGGTTCTTGCTTGTCAGGTGGTGGTTCTTGCTTGTCAGGTGGTTGTTCTTGCTTGTCAGGTGGTGGTTCTTGCTTGTCAGGTGGTGGTTGTTGCTTGTCAGGTGGTGGTTCTTGCTTGTCAGGTGGTGGTTCTTGCTTGTCAGGTGGTGGTTCTTGCTTGTCAGGTGGTGGTTCTTGCTTGTCAGGTGGTTGTTCTTGCTTGTCAGCTGTTTCTTGTATGCCACTCATCAGCTGTTTCCTTTTTTCAATTCATCAGCTGTTGTTTGCACTGCTGATTCATCGTCACTGACCCACGAAATCTATATTTCATCGCTAAATGGTATTGCTTATCACTGTTTATTATCATTATCATCATGGGGAAGCGCCAAACCCACAGGGAAGGCAAAGGTGTCCGGTCCCCAGGGGTGAAACGCGTCATTAAAAGCATTAGCATTTCGCAGCAAAAAATAATTCTGTAAGGGTCTGTGATTCTTCGTCTCCGCCCATGGAGGGAGCGTCGCTCGCGTTTAGATTTACCTTTTTTTGTAATGGTGCAAGTGTTGAGCAAGTTTTTTTTTCTGCCTAGCTGCTGAGTTCATCCTCTCAAAGGAACTTATTTATATCCCTGATACTTGTCCTGCCTTTCTAGTGTGTGTTGGTAAGGCTGTGAGTTGCCTATGGTATGTGTATGTGTGTGTATACACTCAGATGTGTATATTTCTTAGTGTGTATCAGTAACAGAATTTGTTACATTAGTTACATATAAAGAAGGAGAATACAAGAAGAGGGAGGCTCCTTACAGACAAGGAAGATGAAGGAAGATGAAGGTAGGTGAAGGAAGATGAAGGAGAGCACACCTGCAAATTGTTACTGATAATAGTAATGTTATGCCACACCTGTCTACCTGTCTCAAGGTTAAGACAGTCTCTCACTCTCTCTCTGTCAGCTGAATGTAAATCTTTAAATTATATACCTCAACGCAGGTACACACTCAAATGTCTGTCTTCCTGCCAGTCTTCCTGCCTGTCAATGTTCCTGCCTGTCTATCGTCCTGCCTATATATCTTCCTGCCTGTCTATCTTCCTGTCTGTCAATGTTCATGAATGTCTATTGTCCTGCCTATCTATCTTACTGACTGTCTATCTTCCTGCCTGTCTATCTTCCTGCCAGTCTTCCTGCCTGTCAATGTTCCTGCCTGTCTATTGTCCTGCCTATCTATCTTACTGACTGTCTATCTTCCTGCCTGTCTATCTTCCTGCCAGTCTTCCTGCCTGCCAATGTTCCTGCCTGTCTATCGTCCTCCTATGTATCTTCCTGCCTGTCTATCGTCCTGCCTATATATCTTCCTGCCTGTCTATCTTCCTGTCTGTCAATGTTCATGCCTGTCTATTGTCCTGCCTATCTATCTTACTGACTGTCTATCTTCCTGCCTGTCTATCTTCCTGCCAGTCTTCTTGAATGTCAATGTTCCTGCCTGTCTATCGTCCTGCTTATCCATCTTCCTGCCTGTCAGTGTTCCTGCCTGTCTATCTTCCTGTTTGTCTTCCTTCCTATCTACCTGCTCTCCTACCTGCCTGTCTCTCTGCATGTCTGTCTGTCATCCTGTTTGTCAACGGCCCCCTACCCATCTTCCCCTCCTCCTCCTTTCCTCCTACCCACCTTTTCCCCTCTCCCCCGGCACCTGTCCATCACCTCGGGGTACTGTGCCCATCATTTCTTGGGGGAGGTGTGACTCATATCTTCTGGGCGACATAAACATCAGTCCTATACCCCTGACGAAGCCTGGCCACCCCTGACGAAGCCTGGCCACCCCTGGCGGTGATGAGAGAGCAGCGCGCCAGACACAGAGGGTAAAACAACTTTCTAAGAGGAAGGTGGACCAGTGTTGGTATGTGTTCGTGTCTACCTTCAACAAGGTGGCCCTGGTGGCCTCTGCTGCCTTCTAGGGCCACTCCTGCTGCCCCCCGTGGCACCCAGGGCACGGAGTCGTGCCCTGGGTGCCGCAGGAGTGCCAGGAGGGCAGCAGCAGGAGGCCGGGGTAGGCCTGGGAGGAAGGATTAGCGGGGCTTAGTGGTGAACTTGGCATTGAGAGTCCGACTCCGGCCTCACTCCCGCAGGAAACACCTTTCTCTGTCCCACCCCTCCCCGCTGCCCCTCCCTGCTGCCCCTCCCCGCTGCCACTCCCCGCCTGTCCCCCTCCCCGTCTGTCCCCCTCCTCACTACAACCACCTGTCCTGCCGCTCCTCAGTACCACCACCTGTCCTGCTCCTTCTCGCTACCACCACCTGTCCTGCCGCTCCTCAGTACCACCACCTGTCCTGCCTCTCCTCAGTACCACCACCTGTCCTGCCTCTCCTCACTACCACCGCCTGTCCTGCCTCTCCTCACTACCACCACCTGCCCTGCCTCTCCTCACTACCACCGCCTGTCCTGCCTCTCCTCACTACCACCACCTGTCTTTTCCTTTTCGCTACCACCACCTGTCCTGCCGCTCCTCAGTAACACCACCTGTCCTGCTCCTTCTCACTACCACCACCTGTCCTGCCTCTCCTCAGTACCACCACCTGTCCTGCTCCTTCTCACGACCACCACCTGTCTTGCCGCTCCTCAGTACCACCACCTGTCCTGCCTCTCCTCACTACCACCGCCTGTCCTGCCTCTCCTCACTACCACCACCTGTCCTGCCTCTCCTCACTACCACCACCTGTCCTGCCTCTCCTCACTACCACCGCCTGTCCTGCCTCTCCTCACTACCACCGCCTGTCCTGCCTCTCCTCACTACCACCGCCTGTCCTGCCTCTCCTCACTACCACCACCTGTCCTGCCTCTCCTCACTACCATCACCTGTCCTGCCTCTCATCACTACGACCACCTGTCCTGCCTCTCCTCACTACCACCGCCTGTCCTGCCTCTCCTCACTACCACCGCCTGTCCTGCCTCTCCTCACTACCACCACCTGTCCTGCCTCTCCTCACTACCGCCGCTTGTCCTGCCTCTCCTCACTACCACCGCCTGTCCTGCCTCTCCTCACTACCACCACCTGTCCTGCCTCTCCTCACTACCACCACCTGTCCTGCCTCTCCTCACTACCACCGCCTGTCCTGCCTCTCATCACTACGACCACCTGTCCTGCCTCTCCTCACTACCACCGCCTGTCCTGCCTCTCATCACTACGACCACCTGTCCTGCCTCTCCTCACTACCACAGCCTGTCCTGCCTCTCATCACTACCACCACCTGTCCTGCCTCTCATCACTACCACCACCTGTCCTGCCTCTCCTCACTACCACCACCTGTCCTGCCTCTCCTCACTACCACCACCTGTCCTGCCTCTCCTCACTACCACCACCTGTCCTGCCTCTCATCACTACCACCGCCTGTTCTGCCTCTCCTCACTACCACCGCCTGTCCTGCCTCTCATCACTACCACCGCCTGTCCTGCCTCTCCTCACTACCACCACCTGTCCTGCCTCTCCTCACTACCACCGCCTGTCCTGCCTCTCCTCACTACCACCACCTGTCCTGCCTCTCCTCACTACCACCACCTGTCCTGCCTCTCCTCACTACCACCACCTGTCCTGCCTCTCCTCACTACCACAACCTGTCCTGCCTCTCCTCACTACCACCGCCTGTCCTGCCTCTCCTCACTACCGCCGCTTGTCCTGCCTCTCCTCACTACCACCGCCTGTCCTGCCTCTCCTCACTACCACCACCTGTCCTGCCTCTCCTCACTACCACCACCTGTCCTGCCTCTCCTCACTACCACCACCTGTCCTGCCTCTCCTCACTACCACCACCTGTCCTGCCTCTCCTCACTACCACCACCTGTCCTGCCTCTCCTCACTACCACCACCTGTCCTGCCTCTCCTCACTACCACCGCCTGTCCTGCCTCTCCTCACTACCACCACCTGTCCTGCCTCTCCTCACTACCACCACCTGTCCTGCCTCTCCTCACTACCACCACCTGTCCTGCCTCTCCTCACTACCACCACCTGTCCTGCCTCTCCTCACTACCACCACCTGTCCTGCCTCTCCTCACTACCACCACCTGTCCTGCCTCTCCTCACTACCACCACCTGTCCTGCCTCTCCTCACTACCACCACCTGTCCTGCCTCTCCTCACTACCACCACCTGTCCTGCCTCTCCTCACTACCACCACCTGTCCTGCCTCTCCTCACTACCACCACCTGTCCTGCCTCTCCTCACTACCACCACCTGTCCTGCCTCTCCTCACTACCACCGCCTGTCCTGCCTCTCATCACTACCACCACCTGTCCTGCCTCTCCTCACTACCACCACCTGTCCTGCCTCTCCTCACTACCACCACCTGTCCTGCCTCTCCTCACTACCACCACCTGTCCTGCCTCTCCTCACTACCACCACCTGTCCTGCCTCTCCTCACTACCACCACCTGTCCTGCCTCTCCTCACTACCACCACCTGTCCTGCCTCTCCTCACTACCACCACCTGTCCTGCCTCTCCTCACTACCACCACCTGTCCTGCCTCTCCTCACTACCACCACCTGTCCTGCCTCTCCTCACTACCACCACCTGTCCTGCCTCTCCTCACTACCACCACCTGTCCTGCCTCTCCTCACTACCTGTCCTGCCTCTCCTCACTACCACCTGTCCTGCCTCTCCTCACTACCACCACCTGTCCTGCCTCTCCTCACTACCACCACCTGTCCTGCCTCTCCTCACTACCACCACCTGTCCTGCCTCTCCTCACTACCACCACCTGTCCTGCCTCTCCTCACTACCACCACCTGTCCTGCCTCTCCTCACTACCACCACCTGTCCTGCCTCTCCTCACTACCACCACCTGTCCTGCCTCTCCTCACTACCACCACCTGTCCTGCCTCTCCTCACTACCACCACCTGTCCTGCCTCTCCTCACTACCACCGCCTGTCCTGCCTCTCCTCACTACCACCACCTGTCCTGCCTCTCCTCACTACACACCACCTGTCCTGCCTCTCCTCACTACCACCACCTGTCCTGCCTCTCCTCACTACCACCACCTGTCCTGCCTCTCCTCACTACAACCACCTGTCCTTCCACTCCTCACTACCCACCTGTCCTGCCTCTCCTCACTACCACCACCTGTCCTGCCTCTCCTCACTACCACCACCTGTCCTGCCTCTCCTCACTACCACCACCTGTCCTGCCTCTCCTCACTACCACCGCCTGTCCTGCCTCTCCTCACTACCACCACCTGTCCTGCCTCTCCTCACTACCACCACCTGTCCTGCCTCTCCTCACTACCACCACCTGTCCTGCCTCTCCTCACTACCACCACCTGTCCTGCCTCTCCTCACTACCACCACCTGTCCTGCCTCTCCTCACTACCACCACCTGTCCTGCCTCTCCTCACTACCACCACCTGTCCTGCCTCTCCTCACTACCACCACCTGTCCTGCCTCTCCTCACTACCACCACCTGTCCTGCCTCTCCTCACTACCACCACCTGTCCTGCCTCTCCTCACTACCACCACCTGTCCTGCCTCTCCTCACTACCACCACCTGTCCTGCCTCTCCTCACTACCACCACCTGTCCTGCCTCTCCTCACTACCACCACCTGTCCTGCCTCTCCTCACTACCACCACCTGTCCTGCCTCTCCTCACTACCACCACCTGTCCTGCCTCTCCTCACTACCACCACCTGTCCTGCCTCTCCTCACTACCACCACCTGTCCTGCCTCTCCTCACTACCACCACCTGTCCTGCCTCTCCTCACTACCACCACCTGTCCTGCCTCTCCTCACTACCACCACCTGTCCTGCCTCTCCTCACTACCACCACCTGTCCTGCCTCTCCTCACTACCACCACCTGTCCTGCCTCTCCTCACTACCACCACCTGTCCTGCCTCTCCTCACTACCACCACCTGTCCTGCCTCTCTTCACTACCACCACCTGTCCTGCCTCTCCTCACTACCACCACCTGTCCTGCCTCTCCTCACTACCACCACCTGTCCTGCCTCTCCTCACTACCACCACCTGTCCTGCCTCTCCTCACTACCACCACCTGTCCTGCCTCTCCTCACTACCACCACCTGTCCTGCCTCTCCTCACTACCACCACCTGTCCTGCCTCTCCTCACTACCACCACCTGTCCTGCCTCTCCTCACTACCACCACCTGTCCTGCCTCTCCTCACTACCACCACCTGTCCTGCCTGTCTCCTCACTACCACCACCTGTCCTGCCTCTCCTCACTACCACCACCTGTCCTGCCTCTCCTCACTACCACCACCTGTCCTGCCTCTCCTCACTACCACCACCTGTCCTGCCTCTCCTCACTACCACCACCTGTCCTGCCTCTCCTCACTACCACCACCTGTCCTGCCTCTCCTCACTACCACCACCTGTCCTGCCTCTCCTCACTACCACCACCTGTCCTGCCTCTCCTCACTACCACCACCTGTCCTGCCTCTCCTCACTACCACCACCTGTCCTGCCTCTCCTCACTACCACCACCTGTCCTGCCTCTCCTCACTACCACCACCTGTCCTGCCTCTCCTCACTACCACCACCTGTCCTGCCTCTCCTCACTACCACCACCTGTCCTGCCTCTCCTCACTACCACCACCTGTCCTGCCTCTCCTCACTACCACCACCTGTCCTGCCTCTCCTCACTACCACCACCTGTCCTGCCTCTCCTCACTACCACCACCTGTCCTGCCTCTCCTCACTACCACCACCTGTCCTGCCTCTCCTCACTACCACCACCTGTCTTGCCTCTCCTCACTACCACCACCTGTCCTGCCTCTCCTCACTACCACCACCTGTCCTGCCTCTCCTCACTACCACCACCTGTCCTGCCTCTCCTCACTACCACCACCTGTCCTGCCTGTCCTGCCTCTCACTACCACCACCTGTCCTGCCTGTCCTGCCTCTCCTCACTACCACCTCCTGTCCTGCCTCTCCTCACTACCACCACCTGTCCTGCCTCTCCTCACTACCACCACCTGTCCTGCCTCTCTCACTCACTACCACCACCTGTCCTGCCTCTCCTCACTACCACCACCTCCTGTCCTGCCTCTCCTCACTACCACCACCTGTCCTGCCTCTCCTCACTACCACCACCTGTCCTGCCTCTCCTCACTACCACCACCTGTCCTGCCTCTCCTCACTACCACCACCTGTCCTGCCTCTCCTCACTACCACCACCTGTCCTGCCTCTCCTCACTACCACCACCTGTCCTGCCTCTCCTCACTACCACCACCTGTCCTGCCTCTCCTCACTACCACCACCTGTCCTGCCTCTCCTCACTACCACCACCTGTCCTGCCTCTCCTCACTACCACCACCTGTCCTGCCTCTCCTCACTACCACCACCTGTCCTGCCTCTCCTCACTACCACCACCTGTCCTGCCTCTCCTCACTACCACCACCTGTCCTGCCTCTCCTCACTACCACCACCTGTCCTGCCTCTCCTCACTACCACCACCTGTCCTGCCTCTCCTCACTACCACCACCTGTCCTGCCTCTCCTCACTACCACCACCTGTCCTGCCTCTCCTCACTACCACCACCTGTCCTGCCTCTCCTCACTACCACCTGTCCTGCCTCTGTACCACCACCTGTCCTGCCTCTCTCACTACCACCACCTGTCCTGCCTCTCCTCACTACCACCACCTGTCCTGCCTCTCCTCACTACCACCACCTGTCCTGCCTCTCCTCACTACCACCACCTGTCCTGCCTCTCCTCACTACCACCACCTGTCCTGCCTCTCCTCACTACCACCACCTGTCCTGCCTCTCCTCACTACCACCACCTGTCCTGCCTCTCCTCACTACCACCACCTGTCCTGCCTCTCCTCACTACCACCACCTGTCCTGCCTCTCCTCACTACCACCACCTGTCCTGCCTCTCTTCACTACCACCACCTGTCCTGCCTCTCCTCACTACCACCACCTGTCCTGCCTCTCCTCACTACCACCACCTGTCCTGCCTCTCCTCACTACCACCACCTGTCCTGCCTCTCCTCACTACCACCACCTGTCCTGCCTCTCCTTACTACCACCACCTGTCCTGCCTCTCCTTACTACCACCACCTGTCCTGCCTCTCCTCACTACCACCACCTGTCCTGCCTCTCCTCACTACCACCACCTGTCCTGCCTCTCCTCACTACCACCACCTGTCCTGCCTCTCCTCACTACCACCACCTGTCCTGCCTCTCCTCACTACCACCACCTGTCCTGCCTCTCCTCACTACCACCACCTGTCCTGCCTCTCCTCACTACCACCACCTGTCCTGCCTCTCCTCACTACCACCACCTGTCCTGCCTCTCCTCACTACCACCACCTGTCCTGCCTCTCCTCACTACCACCACCTGTCCTGCCTCTCCTCACTACCACCACCTGTCCTGCCTCTCCTCACTACCACCACCTGTCCTGCCTCTCCTCACTACCACCACCTGTCCTGCCTCTCCTCACTACCACCACCTGTCCTGCCTCTCCTCACTACCACCACCTGTCCTGCCTCTCCTCACTACCACCACCTGTCCTGCCTCTCCTCACTACCACCACCTGTCCTGCCTCTCCTCACTACCACCACCTGTCCTGCCTCTCCTCACTACCACCACCTGTCCTGCCTCTCCTCACTACCACCACCTGTCCTGCCTCTCCTCACTACCACCACCTGTCCTGCCTCTCCTCACTACCACCACCTGTCCTGCCTCTCCTCACTACCACCACCTGTCCTGCCTCTCCTCACTACCACCACCTGTCCTGCCTCTCCTCACTACCACCACCTGTCCTGCCTCTCCTCACTACCACCACCTGTCCTGCCTCTCCTCACTACCACCACCTGTCCTGCCTCTCTTCACTACCACCACCTGTCCTGCCTCTCCTCACTACCACCACCTGTCCTGCCTCTCCTCACTACCACCTGTCCTGCCTCTCCTCACTACCACCACCTGTCCTGCCTCTCTTCACTACCACCACCTGTCCTGCCTCTCCTCACTACCACCACCTGTCCTGCCTCTCCTCACTACCACCACCTGTCCTGCCTCTCTTCACTACCACCACCTGTCCTGCCTCTCCTCACTACCACCACCTGTCCTGCCTCTCCTCACTACCACCACCTGTCCTGCCTCTCCTCACTACCACCACCTGTCCTGCCTCTCCTCACTACCACCACCTGTCCTGCCTCTCCTCACTACCACCACCTGTCCTGCCTCTCCTCACTACCACCACCTGTCCTGCCTCTCCTCACTACCACCACCTGTCCTGCCTCTCCTCACTACCACCACCTGTCCTGCCTCTCCTCACTACCACCACCTGTCCTGCCTCTCCTCACTACCACCACCTGTCCTGCCTCTCCTCACTACCACCACCTGTCCTGCCTCTCCTCACTACCACCACCTGTCCTGCCTCTCCTCACTACCACCACCTGTCCTGCCTCTCCTCACTACCACCACCTGTCCTGCCTCTCCTCACTACCACCACCTGTCCTGCCTCTCCTCACTACCACCACCTGTCCTGCCTCTCCTCACTACCACCACCTGTCCTGCCTCTCCTCACTACCACCACCTGTCCTGCCTCTCCTCACTACCACCACCTGTCCTGCCTCTCCTCACTACCACCACCTGTCCTGCCTCTCCTCACTACCACCACCTGTCCTGCCTCTCCTCACTACCACCACCTGTCCTGCCTCTCCTCACTACCACCACCTGTCCTGCCTCTCCTCACTACCACCACCTGTCCTGCCTCTCCTCACTACCACCACCTGTCCTGCCTCTCCTCACTACCACCACCTGTCCTGCCTCTCCTCACTACCACCACCTGTCCTGCCTCTCCTCACTACCACCACCTGTCCTGCCTCTCCTCACTACCACCACCTGTCCTGCCTCTCCTCACTACCACCACCTGTCCTGCCTCTCCTCACTACCACCACCTGTCCTGCCTCTCCTCACTACCACCACCTGTCCTGCCTCTCCTCACTACCACCACCTGTCCTGCCTCTCCTCACTACCACCACCTGTCCTGCCTCTCCTCACTACCACCACCTGTCCTGCCTCTCCTCACTACCACCACCTGTCCTGCCTCTCCTCACTACCACCACCTGTCCTGCCTCTCCTCACTACCACCACCTGTCCTGCCTCTCCTCACTACCACCACCTGTCCTGCCTCTCCTCACTACCACCACCTGTCCTGCTTCTCCTCACTACCTGTCCTGCCTCTCCTCCACCACCTGTCCTGCCTCTCCTCACTACCACCACCTGTCCTGCCTCTCTTCACTACCACCACCTGTCCTGCCTCTCCTCACTACCACCACCTGTCCTGCCTCTCCTCACTACCACCACCTGTCCTGCCTCTCCTCACTACCACCACCTGTCCTGCCTCTCCTCACTACCACCACCTGTCCTGCCTCTCCTCACTACCACCACCTGTCCTGCCTCTCCTCACTACCACCACCTGTCCTGCCTCTCCTCACTACCACCACCTGTCCTGCCTCTCCTCACTACCTGTCCTGCCTCTCCTCACACCACCGGTCCTGCCTCTCTTCACTACCACCACCTGTCCTGCCTCTCCTCACTACCACCACCTGTCCTGCCTCTCCTCACTACCACCACCTGTCCTGCCTCTCCTCACTACCACCACCTGTCCTGCCTCTCCTCACTACCACCACCTGTCCTGCCTCTCCTCACTACCACCACCTGTCCTGCCTCTCCTCACTACCACCACCTGTCCTGCCTCTCCTCACTACCACCACCTGTCCTGCCTCTCCTCACTACCACCACCTGTCCTGCCTCTCCTCACTACCACCACCTGTCCTGCCTCTCCTCACTACCACCACCTGTCCTGCCTCTCCTCACTACCACCACCTGTCCTGCCTCTCCTCACTACCACCACCTGTCCTGCCTCTCCTCACTACCACCACCTGTCCTGCCTCTCCTCACTACCACCACCTGTCCTGTCCTGGCTCTCTTCACTTCCACCACCTGTCCTGCCTCTCCTCACTACCACCACCTGTCCTGCCTCTCCTCACGACCACCACCTGTCCTGCCTCTCCTCACTACCACCACCTGTCCTGCCTCTCCTCACTACCACCTGTCCTGCCTCTCCTCACTACCACCACCTGTCCTGCCTCTCCTCACTACCACCACCTGTCCTGCCTCTCCTCACTACCACCACCTGTCCTGCCTCTCCTCACTACCACCTGTCCTGCCTCTCCTCACTACCACCACCTGTCCTGCCTCTCCTCACTACCACCACCTGTCCTGCCTCTCCTCACACCACCTGTCCTGCCTCTCCTCACTACCACCACCTGTCCTGCCTCTCCTCACTACCACCACCTGTCCTGCCTCTCCTCACTACCACCACCTGTCCTGCCTCTCCTCACTACCACCACCTGTCCTGCCTCTCCTCACTACCACCACCTGTCCTGCCTCTCCTCACTACCACCACCTGTCCTGCCTCTCCTCACTACCACCACCTGTGCTGCCTCTCCTCACTACCTGTCCTGCCTCTCCTCACTACCACCTGTCCTGCCTCTCCTCACTACCACCACCTGTCCTGCCTCTCCTCACTACCACCACCTGTCCTGCCTCTCCTCACTACCACCACCTGTCCTGCCTCTCCTCACTACCACCACCTGTCCTGCCTCTCCTCACTACCACCACCTGTCCTGCCTCTCCTCACTACCACCACCTGTCCTGCCTCTCCTCACTACCACCACCTGTCCTGCCTCTCCTCACTACCACCACCTGTCCTGCCTCTCCTCACTACCACCACCTGTCCTGCCTCTCCTCACTACCACCACCTGTCCTGCCTCTCCTCACTACCACCACCTGTCCTGCCTCTCCTCACTACCACCGCCTGTCCTGCCTCTCCTCACTACCACCACCTGTCCTGCCTCTCCTCACTACCACCACCTGTCCTGCCTCCTCACTACCACCTGCCTCTCCTCACTACCACCACCTGTCCTGCCCTCCTCACTACCACCACTCACTACATCACCTGTCCTGCCTCTCCTCACTACCACCACCTGTCCTGCCTCTCCTCACTACCACCACCTGTCCTGCCTCTCCTCACTACCACCACCTGTCCTGCCTCTCCTCACTACCACCACCTGTCCTGCCTCTCCTCACTACCACCTGTCCTGCCTCTCCTCACTACCACCACCTGTCCTGCCTCTCCTCACTACCACCACCTGTCCTGCCTCTCCTCACTACCACCACCTGTCCTGCCTCTCCTCACTACCACCACCTGTCCTGCCTCTCCTCACTACCACCACCTGTCCTGCCTCTCCTCACTACCACCACCTGTCCTGCCTCTCCTCACTACCACCACCTGTCCTGTACCACCACCTGCCTCTCCTCACTACCACCACCTGTCCTGCCTCTCCTCACTACCACCACCTGTCCTGCCTCTCCTCACTACCACCACCTGTCCTGCCTCTCCTCACTACCACCACCTGTCCTGCCTCTCCTCACTACCACCACCTGTCCTGCCTCTCCTCACTACCACCACCTGTCCTGCCTCTCCTCACTACCACCACCTGTCCTGCCTCTCCTCACTACCACCACCTGTCCTGCCTCTCCTCACTACCACCACCTGTCCTGCCTCTCCTCACTACCACCACCTGTCCTGCCTCTCCTCACTACCACCACCTGTCCTGCCTCTCCTCACTACCACCACCTGTCCTGCCTCTCCTCACTACCACCACCTGTCCTGCCTCTCCTCACTACCACCACCTGTCCTGCCTCTCCTCACTACCACCACCTGTCCTGCCTCTCCTCACTACCACCACCTGTCCTGCCTCTCCTCACTACCACCACCTGTCCTGCCTCTCCTCACTACCACCACCTGTCCTGCCTCTCCTCACTACCACCACCTGTCCTGCCTCTCCTCACTACCACCACCTGTCCTGCCTCTCCTCACTACCACCACCTGTCCTGCCTCTCCTCACTACCACCACCTGTCCTGCCTCTCCTCACTACCACCACCTGTCCTGCCTCTCCTCACTACCACCACCTGTCCTGCCTCTCCTCACTACCACCACCTGTCCTGCCTCTCCTCACTACCACCACCTGTCCTGCCTCTCCTCACTACCACCACCTGTCCTGCCTCTCCTCACTACCACCACCTGTCCTGCCTCTCCTCACTACCACCACCTGTCCTGCCTCTCCTCACTACCACCACCTGTCCTGCCTCTCCTCACTACCACCACCTGTCCTGCCTCTCCTCACTACCACCACCTGTCCTGCCTCTCCTCACTACCACCACCTGTCCTGCCTCTCCTCACTACCACCACCTGTCCTGCCTCTCCTTACTACCACCACCTGTCCTGCCTCTCCTCACTACCACCACCTGTCCTGCCTCTCCTCACTACCACCACCTGTCCTGCCTCTCCTCACTACCACCACCTGTCCTGCCTCTCCTCACTACCACCACCTGTCCTGCCTCTCCTCACTACCACCACCTGTCCTGCCTCTCATCACTACCACCACCTGTCCTGCCTCTCCTCACTACCACCACCTGTCCTGCCTCTCCTCACTACCACCACCTGTCCTGCCTCTCATCACTACCACCACCTGTCCTGCCTCTCCTCACTACCACCACCTGTCCTGCCTCTCCTCACTACCACCGCCTGTCCTGCCTCTCCTCACTACCACCACCTGTCCTGCCTCTCCTCACTACCACCACCTGTCCTGCCTCTCATCACTACCACCACCTGTCCTGCCTCTCCTCACTACCACCACCTGTCCTGCCCCTCCTCACTACCACCACCTGTCCTGCCTCTCCTCACTACCACCACCTGTCCTGCCTCTCCTCACTACCACCACCTGTCCTGCCTCTCCTCACTACCACCACCTGTCCTGCCCCTCCTCACTACCACCACCTGTCCTGCCTCTCCTCACTACCACCACCTGTCCTGCCTCTCCTCACTACCACCACCTGTCCTGCCTCTCCTCACTACCACCACCTGTCCTGCCCCTCCTCACTACCACCACCTGTCCTGCCTCTCCTCACTACCACCACCTGTCCTGCCTCTCCTCACTACCACCACCTGCCCTGCCTCTCCTCACTACCACCACCTGCCCTGCCTCTCCTCACTACCACCACCTGCCCTGCCTCTCCTCACTACCACCACCTGTCCTGCCCCTCCTCACTACCACCACCTGTCCTGCCTCTCCTCACTACCACCACCTGTCCTGCCTCTCCTCACTACCACCACCTGCCCTGCCTCTCCTCACTACCACCACCTGCCCTGCCTCTCCTCACTACCACCACCTGTCCTGCCCCTCCTCACCGAACACTGAACCTTAATCTAGCATAACAATAACAATACAACAATATAACATTATATATATATATAATGTGTGTGTGTATGTATATATGTGTTTGTGTGTGTGTGTGTCTGTGTGTGTGTCTGTGTGTCTGTGTGTGTGTCTGTGTGTCTGTGTGTCTGTGTGTGTCTGTGTGTGTGTCTGTGTGTGTGTGTGTGTGTGTCTGTGTGTGTCTGTGTGTGTGTCTGTGTGTGTGTGTGTGTGTGTGTGTGTGTGTGTGTCTGCGTGTGTGTCTGTGTGTGTAAGACAGAGTATATCCTGTCTGAGTCCCTTGGTAGTGAAGGTGAGTGATGGTGACCTGACTCTCTAGTTGTCACTGTCAGTGATCTAGTGAAGGTGAGTGATATTAAATGATTGTGACTTTCACGGACGTGGGAAACGTTCCTCCATGGAGGGGCGAAACGTTATTCCAAGGAGGGGCAAAAGTTCCTCCATAGAGGGGAGAAACGTTCCACCATGGAGGGGCGAAACGTTCCTCCATGGAGGGGTGAAACGTTCCTCCATGGATTGGCGAAACGTTCCTCCATGGATGGGCGAAACGTTATTCCATGGAGAGGCGAAACTTTCCTCCATGAAGGGGCGAAACGTTCCTGCATGGAGGGGCGAAACGTTACTGCATAGAGGGGCGAAACGTTCCTCCATGGAGGGGCGAAACGTTCCTCCATGGAGGGGCGAAACATTATTCCATGGAGGGGTGAAACGTTCCTCCATGAAAGGGCGAAACGTTCCTCCATGGAAGGGTGAAACGTTATTCCATGGAGGGGCGAAACGTTCCTCTATGGAAGAGCGAAACGTTCCTCCATGGAGGGACGAAACGTTATTCCATGAAGGGGCGAAACTTTCCTTCATGGAAGGGCGAATCGTTCCACCATGGAAGGGCGAAACTTTTTTCCATGGAGGGACGAAACGTTCCTCCATGGAGGGGCGAAACGTTCCTTCATGGAGGGGCGAAACGTTCCTGCGTGGAGGGGCGAAACGTTCCTCCGTGGAAGGGCGAAACGTTCCTCCACGGAAGGGCGAAACGTTATTCCATGTAGGGGCAAAACGTTCCTCCACGGAAGGGCGAAACGTTATTCCATGGAGGGGCGAAACGTTCCTCCATGGAGGGGCGAAAAGAATATCAAATCCAGGGTCTTGTTATTTCTAGTGGCATCAGTTAACTGTTGGTTGAATGTTAAGCCAGGTGGCTTCCAGCAGATATTTCTGGCATAACACTGTGTTAAGCCAGGTGGCTTCCAGCAGATATTTCTGGCATAACACTGTGTTAAGCCAGGTGGCTTCCAGCAGATATTTCTGGAAATAGATGGTATAAAATACCGACACAATGGAAATATAAACACAAATGCAGTTCTGTTTGTGACTTGAAAAAGCCCACTGTGTGGGCGAAACGTAGTCAATAAAGGATCACATTATACTGCATTTGTGTTTATATTTCCAGATATTTCTGGCATAACACTGTGTTAAGCCATCTCCCATTTTACATGTGGGAGATAAAATCTCCGAGGATGCTTATGTTTTGTGTGGTATTTTGCAGCTTATCAAGAGAGTTATCCCTCTTAACTGATCTGTAAGTTCCTCAGCAGTTGCTAACAGTGGTTTTTATACTAGCATTATTTCTAAATTCCTATTTCCAACTTTAATACCTCAAATTTCTACCGTATCATTGGATTAATTCATCAGTTTTGAGCCACAATCTTTGACACAGTTCTACTCTGCCCTGTCATCTATTATTTCTGTCATATATACACATTATACTTCTACTCTGCCCTGTCATTTATTATTTCTGTTATATATACACATTATACTTCTACTCTGCCCTGTCATCTATTATTTCTGTTATATATACACATTATACTTTTCTATCGTTATCTTACCGACCAAAATATCCTTTGTGTGTGTTTCTGTGAATGCTACAAACATGACATTCACTTCTGTGGTACAGCTGGTACGTTGGTACAGTTGGTGCAATGGTACGATTGGTGCAGTTGGTACACTGTTTATTTACCTCTAGACACTATCTAGTAAGTCTTGTAGTGTCACTGTCTACTATACTTGTAGACACTGTCTAGTAAGTCTTGTAGTGACACTGTCTACTACACTTGTAGACACTGTCTAGTAAGTCTTGTAGTGTCACTGTCTACTACACTTGTAGACACTGTCTAGTAAGTCTTGTAGTGTCACTGTCTACTATACTTGTAGACACTGTCTAGTAAGTCTTGTAGTGTCACTGTCTACTATACTTGTAGACACTGTCTAGTAAGTCTTGTAGTGTCACTGTCTACTACACTTGTAGACACTGTCTAGTAAGTCTTGTAGTGACACTGTCTACTACACTTGTAGACACTGTCTAGTAAGTCTTGTAGTGGCACTGTCTACAAAAACTTGTAGACACTGTCTAGTAAGTCTTGTAGTGTCACTGTCTACTATACTTGTAGACACTGTCTAGTAAGTCTTGTAGTGTCACTGTCTACTATACTTGTAGACACTGTCTAGTAAGTCTTGTAGTGACACTGTCTACTACACTTGTAGACACTGTCTAGTAAGTCTTGTAGTGACACTGTCTACTATACTTGTAGACATTGTCTAGTAAGTCTTGTAGTGACGCTGTCTACTATACTTGTAGACACTGTCTAGTAAGTCTTGTAGTGACACTGTCTACTACACTTGTAGACACTGTCTAGTAAGTCTTGTAGTGACACTGTCTACTACACTTGTAGACACTGTCTAGTAAGTCTTGTAGTGACACTGTCTACTATACTTGTAGACATTGTCTAGTAAGTCTTGTAGTGACACTGTCTACTATACTTGTAGACACTGTCTAGTAAGTCTTGTAGTGACACTGTCTACTACACTTGTAGACACTGTCTAGTAAGTCTTGTAGTGTCACTGTCTACTATACTTGTAGACACTGTCTAGTAAGTCTTGTAGTGACACTGTCTACTACACTTGTAGACACTGTCTAGTACGTCTTGTAGTGTCACTGTCTACTACACTTGTAGACACTGTCTAGTAAGTCTTGTAGTGTCACTGTCTACTATACTTGTAGACACTGTCTAGTAAGTCTTGTAGTGTCACTGTCTACTATACTTGTAGACACTGTCTAGTAAGTCTTGTAGTGTCACTGTCTACTACACTTGTAGACACTGTCTAGTAAGTCTTGTAGTGACACTGTCTACTACACTTGTAGACACTGTCTAGTAAGTCTTGTAGTGACACTGTCTACAAAAACTTGTAGACACTGTCTAGTAAGTCTTGTAGTGTCACTGTCTACTATACTTGTAGACACTGTCTAGTAAGTCTTGTAGTGTCACTGTCTACTATACTTGTAGACACTGTCTAGTAAGTCTTGTAGTGACACTGTCTACTACACTTGTAGACACTGTCTAGTAAGTCTTGTAGTGACACTGTCTACTATACTTGTAGACATTGTCTAGTAAGTCTTGTAGTGACGCTGTCTACTATACTTGTAGACACTGTCTAGTAAGTCTTGTAGTGACACTGTCTACTACACTTGTAGACACTGTCTAGTAAGTCTTGTAGTGACACTGTCTACTACACTTGTAGACACTGTCTAGTAAGTCTTGTAGTGACACTGTCTACTATACTTGTAGACATTGTCTAGTAAGTCTTGTAGTGACACTGTCTACTATACTTGTAGACACTGTCTAGTAAGTCTTGTAGTGACACTTTCTACTACACTTGTAGACACTGTCTAGTAAGTCTTGTAGTGTCACTGTCTACTATACTTGTAGACACTGTCTAGTAAGCCTTGTAGTGTCACTGTCTACTATACTTGTAGACATTGTCTAGTAAGTCTTGTAGTGACACTGTCTACTATACTTGTAGACACTGTCTAGTAAGTCTTGTAGTGTCACTGTCTACTATACTTGTAGACATTGTCTAGTAAGTCTTGTAGTGTCACTGTCTACTATACTTGTAGACACTGTCTAGTAAGTCTTGTAGTGTCACTGTCTACTATACTTGTAGACATTGTCTAGTAAGTCTTGTAGTGACACTGTCTACTATACTTGTAGACACTGTCTAGTAAGTCTTGTAGTGACACTGTCTACTACACTTGTAGACACTGTCTAGTAAGTCTTGTAGTGACACTGTCTACTACACTTGTAGACAGTATCTACTACACTTGTCTACCTTAAAAACACAAAAAAATATTCAACGAGACAGTGTTTTTCTCACTCTTTGAGCGAGACTCGATCCTCCGTGCAATAATCGCCAATCAGAAAGCAACACACACACACTCAGGATAACTGAGGTCTGATATCCTGCCCATCAGAGGCTAGAGAGGAGAAATATGTGGTCACTGATTTCCTCCGAGATTCTGTAAGGTGATGCTGGCGTCCTTATATCTCTGTGTGTATACACAGTGAGGTGTATATCTGTGTGTATACAAAGTGAGGTGTATATCTCTGTGTGTATACACAGTGAGGTGTATATCTCTGTGTGTATACACAGTGAGGTGTATATCTCTGTGTGTATACACAGTGAGGTGTATATCTCTGTGTGTATACAAAGTGAGGTGTATATCTGTGTGTATACACAGTGAGGTGTATATCTGTGTATACACAGTGAGGTGTATATCTGTGTGTATACACAGTGAGGTGTATATCTCTGTGTGTATACACAGTGAGGTGTATATCTCTGTGTGTATACACAGTGAGGTGTATATCTGTGTGTATACACAGTGAGGTGTATATCTGAGTATACACAGTGAGGTGTATATCTGTGTGTATACACAGTGAGGTGTATATCTCTGTGTGTATACACAGTGAGGTGTATATCTCTGTGTGTATACACAGTGAGGTGTATATCTCTGTGTGTATACACAGTGAGGTGTATATCTGTGTGTATACAAAGTGAGGTGTATATCTCTGTGTGTATACACAGTGAGGTGTATATCTGTGTATACACAGTGAGGTGTATATCTCTGTGTGTATACACAGTGAGGTGTATATCTCTGTGTGTATACACAGTGAGGTGTATATCTGTGTATACACAGTGAGGTGTATATCTCTGTGTGTATACACAGTGAGGTGTATATCTCTGTGTGTATACACAGTGAGGTGTATATCTCTGTGTGTATACACAGTGAGGTGTATATCTCTGTGTGTATACACAGTGAGGTGTATATCTCTGTGTGTATACACAGTGAGGTGTATATCTCTGCTTGTATACACAGTGAGGTGTATATCTCTGTGTGTATACACAGTGAGGTGTATATCTCTGTGTGTATACACAGTGAGGTGTATATCTGTGTGTATACACAGTGAGGTGTATATCTCTGTGTGTATACACAGTGAGGTGTATATCTCTGTGTATACACAGTGAGATGTATATCTCTGTGTGTATACACAGTGAGGTGTATATCTGTGTGTATACACAGTGAGGTGTATATCTCTGTTTGTATACACAGTGAGGTGTATATCTGTGTGTATACACAGTGAGGTGTATATCTCTGTTTGTATACACAGTGAGGTGTATATCTCTGTGTATACACAGTGAGGTGTATATCTCTGTGTGTATACACAGTGAGGTGTATATCTCTGTGTGTATACACAGTGAGGTGTATATCTCTGAGTATACACAGTGAGGTGTATATCTGTGTGTATACACAGTGAGGTGTATATCTCTGTGAGTATACACAGTGAGGTGTATATCTCTGTGTGTATACACAGTGAGGTGTATATCTCTGTGAGTATACACAGTGAGGTGTATATCTCTGAGTATACACAGTGAGGTGTATATCTGTGTGTATACACAGTGAGGTGTATATCTCTGTGAGTATACACAGTGAGGTGTATATCTCTGAGTATACACAGTGAGGTGTATATCTGTGTGTATACACAGTGAGGTGTATATCTCTGTGAGTATACACAGTGAGGTGTATATCTCTGTGAGTATACACAGTGAGGTGTATATCTCTGAGTATACACAGTGAGGTGTATATCTGTGTGTATACACAGTGAGGTGTATATCTCTGAGTATACACAGTGAGGTGTATATCTCTGTGTGTATACACAGTGAGGTGTGTGTGTGTGTGTGTACTTACCTAGTTATGGTTGCAGGGGTCCATTCACAGCTCCTGGCCCCGCCTCTTCGATGTTCGCTACTAGGTCCACTTACTCCCTGCTCCATAAACTTTATCGTATCTTTTCTTAAAGCTATGTATAGATCCTGCCTCCACTACATCATTCAACAGATTGTTTCAATTCCTGACAACTCTATAACTGAAGAAATACTTCCTAACATCCCTGTGACTCATCTGAGTTTTGAACTTCCAGTTGTGGCCCCTTGTTGCTGTGTCCCCTTGTTGCTGTGTCCCCTTGTTGCTGTGTCCCCTTGTTGCTGTGTCCCCTTGTTGCTGTGTTCCCCTGTTGCTGTGTCCCCTTGTTGCTGTGTTCCCCTGTTGCTGTGTCCCCTTGTTGCTGTGTTCCCCTGTTGCTGTGTCCCCTTGTTGCTGTGTTCCCCTGTTGCTGTGTCCCCTTGTTGCTGTGTTCCCCTGTTGCTGTGTCCCCTTGTTGCTGTGTTCCCCTGTTGCTGTGTCCCCTTGTTGCTGTGTCCCCTTGTTGCTGTGTCCCCTTGTTGCTGTGTTCCCCTGTTGCTGTGTCCCCTTGTTGCTGTGTTCCCCTGTTGCTGTGTCCCCTTGTTGCTGTGTTCCCCTGTTGCTGTGTCCCCTTGTTGCTGTGTTCCCCTGTTGCTGTGTCCCCTTGTTGCTGTGTTCCCCTGTTGCTGTGTCCCCTTGTTGCTGTGTTCCCCTGTTGCTGTGTCCCCTTGTTGCTGTGTCCCCTTGTTGCTGTGTCCCCTTGTTGCTGTGTTCCCCTGTTGCTGTGTCCCCTTGTTGCTGTGTTCCCCTGTTGCTGTGTCCCCTTGTTGCTGTGTCCCCCTGTTGCAGTGTCCCCTTGTTGCTGTGTCCCCCGTTTGCTGTGTCCCCATGTTGCTGTGTCCCCCTGTTGCTGTGTCCCCGTGTCGCTGTGCTCCCCTGTTGCTGTGTCCCCTTGTTGCTGTGTCCCCCTGTTGCAGTGTCCCCTTGTTGCTGTGTTCCCCTGTTGCTGTGTCCCCTTGTTGCTGTGTTCCCCTGTTGCAGTGTCCCCTTGTTGCTGTGTCCCCTTGTTGCTGTGTCCCCTTGTTGCTGTGTTCCCCTGTTGCTGTGTCCCCTTGTTGCTGTGTCCCCCTGTTGCAGTGTCCCCTTGTTGCTGTGTTCCCCTGTTGCTGTGTCCCCCTGTTGCAGTGTCCCCTTGTTGCTGTGTTCCCCTGTTGCTGTGTCCCCTTGTTGCTGTGTTCCCCTGTTGCTGTGTCCCCTTGTTGCTGTTTCCCCCGGTTGCAGTGTCCCCGAGTTGCTGTGTTCCCCTGTTGCTGTGTCCCCCTGTTGCAGTGTCCCCTTGTTGCTGTGTTCCCCTGTTGCTGTGTTCCCCTGTTGCAGTGTCCCCTTGTTGCTGTGTTCCCCTGTTGCTGTGTCCCCTTGTTGCTGTATCCCCTTATTTCTGTGTGACATCTCTGAAACATTCTGTCCGTATCCACCTTGTTAATTCCTCTCAGTATTTGATATGTCGTTATCATGTCCCCCCCACCCCGTCCCTCCTGTCCTCTAGTGTGTGTGTGTGTGTGTGTGTTTTCACCAATCGTCAGAGTACCGCCACTAATGTATCACTTGAGTCTAAGAACTGGCATGATAACCTACATGATAACCAACCTAACGTATTTTTTTTACTTACCACTACCCTGGTTATACTCTATCTTCTCCTTGTTTAATATTTTATATCTCCTATATGGTGCTGGTGCCTCATTTACAGCTAAAAGATAACCAGATCGTCGAGGAATTGATTCGTATAACATATGACCGATATCCAGGACAATGTGAATATCCAAGCGATATACAATACCGACAGGTTGGTAAGACACGTAGTCTGGAACACTGTTCCAGACTATGGAAACACTCTTCTCCAGGCTGAGCGACTGACAACCTCAAGTCTACGTCTCCAAGGTGATGGACTGATTACATCGTCTTCACATTTCTACTGCTCCTGCCTACTTTCTGTATTCGACTGAAGAAGCCTAGTGCGTAGGCGAAACGTTTCGGAATAAGGATACCTAAGTGTTGCCTATGTGTCTTACCATCCAGGGCGATGTTGTGTTCCACCACAACATCTGCTCTAACTCGTCCAAAGACGACGGTGGTGGGAATCGCTTCCTGACTTGCTGTTCCAGTTGACGCCACAGATATTCCATAATACTCAGATCCGGCGACTGTGGGGGGCCAGTCCATGTTTCCAGCTTCACTTTCATGTTATTTATGACAATTCTGAACAACTCTAGTGTTGTGTAACTTGTGTATTATCGTCCTGGAAGACAGCGCCGCCACTGGCTGAAGTGTTTGTACCTTGGGATGGTGTTGGTCACCCAAAATGTTTAGGTTCATTTTCCATTACAATCTACCTTATCCATAATTACTATCGTATAACTTAAATGCTTGATGACAATTGTGTTGCAGAGGTCTGAGCTTTGCTCACACCTCTGCAACACAATTGCTCTATACAGTAGTAGTGCCAGGCCAAGAGTATTGCACAATATTTCTGCACAAATCACCACGGATCCGGTTGCATGCTTGACGGGAGGATCAAGCAGTCTGCGTCTCCAGACGTAAACGCGGCTGGAAGACGGGAAAAGTGTGCCGGAAGATTGGTGGGAGTAAATAACGTTCTTGCACTGGCTCACTGTCCAGTTCTTACGGTCGTTACACCATTTTTTTCGCTTTGCAATATTTGCTTCTGAAATACAAGGTTCAGCAATTGCAGCCCTGCCATGAGGGCTGCAACTGGCTGAAAAGTGGCTTGGAATATGTCAACTTACCTCTGCAGTCACTAATACTGGACGGTCAGGGGTCACAGAGCTTCTTCCTGGAGTGCAGACATGACCACACAGACACAATGACTCTTCAGACATGCAACATGTCACTAGTTATGGTGACTGATGTTCCAGTCATCCTCACTACAACATCCTCTCTGGAAGCCTCTCAGGTCTTCCAGTTTTGCCTCATCTTCGTTCTGGAATATAAAACAATAATTGTGAATGAAAATAACAGAAGGGACCTGTATTCAACCATTAGTTCAGTAGTTCAATAGTTCAATCAGCAGCTGTTCTTAATATTTTGTCCAACTCCTGTGTATATATGTCGTGCCGAATAGGTAAAACTGGTCATTTAGCAAGAACTCATTTAAATTTAAGTCCTTTCTAAAATTTTCTCTTATATATTTAAAGATATCTATTTTTTCATTTATATTAGCATAAAAATTAATAATTTTTGTACCAAAAGAACCTTAGAAAACTTACCTGACCTTACTATAACAAGCTCAATTTAATTTAGCCTAATCCAACTAAATATATTTTAGATAAGTTTACAATAATATAACAAACAAACACAATGAAATATATTTTTTTCGTCGCGTTCAGAATGATTTTTGCGAAATTATTGCATACACAAATATTCGCTTGTCTTATTCGGCAAGAAGAGCATTGCTATTTAAGCCAAAATAGCAAGTTTTACCTATTCAGCACGACATTATATATATATATATATATATATATATATATATATATATATATATATATATATATATATATATATATATATATATATATTCTTGCTCAGACATAAACAGAAATATTACTGTGTTAACTACACACTCAATTTACGCTTTAATGAACAATAAACTCTAGCGAAAAAACATACAGCACATTTACCCCACCCAGGGTGGCACGTAGGGTGAGTGAGGTGCCAAGGAGGGTGCCATGCACCTTGGCACCAAGAAAGTGTTGGTAGAACAATAAAAAATAGAGTATAGACTGGTGCCTACTGATGTCTCTAAGATGAAGACATCCATCAGACACCAACAGCCTAATTGACCATCACGGTGTCAACCAGGTGGTGCCATGTCTGCACGACGAGCCCTGGACAGGCAGGCACTGACAAGCCCTGGACAGGCAGGCACTGACAAGCCCTGGACAGGCAGGCACTGACAAGCCCTGGACAGGCAGGCACTGACAAGCCCTGGACAGGCAGGCACCGACAAGCCCTGGACAGGCAGGCACTGACAAGCCCTGGACAGGCAGGCACTGACAAGCCCTAGACAGGCAGGCACCGACAAGCCCTGGACAGGCAGGCACTGACAAGCCCTGGACAGGCAGGCACTGACAAGCTCTGGACGGGCAAACACTGACAAGCCCTGGACAGGCAGGCACTGACAAGCCCTGGACAGGCAGGCACTGACAAGCCCTGGACAGGCAGGCACTGACAAGCCCTGGACAGGCAGGCACTGACAAGCCCTGGACAGGCAGGCACTGACAAGCCCTGGAGAGGCAGGCACTGACAAGCCCTGGAGAGGCAGGTACTGACAAGCCCTGGACAGGCAGGCACTGACAAGCCCTGGACAGGCAGGCACTGACAAGCCTGACACCTGGTTGTTAATGTGGGTCCTGGTACAACACCTGGTTGTTACTGTAGGTCCTGGTACAACACCTGGTTGTTAATGTGGGTCCTGGTACACTTGGTTGTGGTTGTTAATGTGGGTGCTGGTACAACACCTGGGAAGACAGTGGTTGTGGAGACAGTCACCCTTCAGGGAAGGCAGAGGTTGTTGGGGTTAAACACCTGCGTAAATCTTAACACAGGTCTTTGATGAGTGAGACGCAGGTGTTGTAAGACCCGTGAAGAGGTGCGGTGAAGCCACATACACAGTAATATTTTCGACCGTAACAACGAACCATGTAAACACAGTGTGTCTGGTACGTTTATATCACATGAAGTTATGAGAACTCGGAGAAATGTTTGTTTGGGGGTGGGGTTGCAGGGGTCGAGTCTCAGCTCCTGGCCCCGCCTCCTGCCACTCTTCAGATCCACTGCCTCTTAGCCTCATGGACCCTGTCTTACCTGTTCTCATAAGGTACAGAATCAAACACCTTCTTGCAGTCTAAAAACATAACAGTCCAACCCTCTCTCTCTCTCTCTCTCCCTCTTGAAACACATTAGTTACTTTATCAAGTAACTTTAACAATGTGAATATCAAAATGGTATACAAGGGGCTCTGGTGGCCTGGTGGTTAACGCTCTCGCTTCACACGGCGAGGGCCTGGGTTCGATTCCCAGCCAGAGTAGAAACATTGGACGTGTTTCTTTCCACCTGTTGTCTATGTTCCCCATCAGTAAAATGGGTACCTGGGTGTTAGTCGACTGGTGTGGGTCGCATCCTGGGACACTGACCTAAGGAGGCCTGGTCACAGACCGGGCCGCGGGGGCGTTGACCCCCGGAACTCTCTCCAGATAAACAGATCTCCAGATAATACCGACAGGTTGGTATTCCATTTTGATATTCACTCTGTCAGACACTGCAACACAATGGCATCTTGGTAAGGAAGAGAAAACACCTTGGACAATTTTTTCAAGTGAGAATTGTTTGATCTGAGAGGGACGTGACCTCTCAGTGGCTACATTCTCACTACTACTACTCTGCACCTCTCCTTCCCACAGTATTTAAGTCTCAACACTGTCGCTTGATCTTCAGTTAGTTCCAGACTTTGGAACAGAACTTCTCCAGGCTGAGGGACTGACAACCTTAAATCTACGACTTCAAGGGTGATGGACTGATTACATCGTCTTCACATCTCCATTGTGTTCCTGCCTACTTTTTGTACTCGACTGAAGAAGCCTACTGTGTAGGCGAAACGTTTCGGAATAAAGTTGCCTAACTGTTAACATGACTCACGAAATCGTAATGACACGATTGCAAACAAACCATACCCCGGCCGGGATTGAACCCGCGGTCAGAGAGTCTCAAAACTCCAGCCCGTCGCGTTAGCCACTAGACCTAGGTCTAGTGGCTAACGCGACGGGCTGAAGTTTTGAGACTCTCTGACCGCGGGTTCAATCCCGGCCGGGGTATGGTTTGCCTAACTGTTGCCTGTGTGTCTTACCTACTAACTTCAACAAGTTAGTAAGACAAGATTAACCCTCCCTAAACCCATGCCGGTTATTCTTAATGACAACACTTTCGTGCAAGTGTTCTACCACTCTGATCATTACCTTGCATGATAAACAAGTCAGTGTAACTGGTCTGTAGCTTAACACATCTTGTTTACCTCCTGTCTTCAGTTTAGCAACTACATTTGCTGTCAACCAGATCTCTGGTAACTGTCCCGTGTCACTGACTTATTGTAGATCACAAGTAGTGATTTAGATAATGTTTCTGCTCTCTCTCGTAGAGTTACAGTAACACCTGGTCAGGTTCCATTGGTCTTCATGATCCAGGTCCATCAAAAGTTTCTTTACCTCCTCCTTCTCTGTTGTGTGGATGTCATCCAGTACTTGTGGATGTCATCCAGTATTTGTGGATGTCATCCAGTACTTGTGGATGTCATCCAGTACTTGTGGATGCCCACTCTTCCGTAGTCTCTCTGGTATCGCCCCAGTTTACACCGAGATCTATTCAACTCGTTTTATCAACACTTCACAGACTTCCTTGTCACTGTTCGTGAGCTCTCCTCCTTCCTTCCTCACTCAAATTACTCTGTATGTGAGAGAGAGAGAGAGAGAGAGAGAGAGAGAGAGAGAGAGAGAGAGAGAGAGAGAGAGAGAGAGAGACTCAGGATGAAACACGATTTTTCCATATATGCAGTCTTTTCTTTTTCCTAGATTGTGAATCCTACATCATTTGTGGTGGTAAATGCATTTCTGGGCAATTGTCTGTTGTGTCTATGGTGTGTGGGTGAAACAGACTCGTGTGTCTACTGGCACCACAGACAGACAGAGCTTCATACACGTCTGGGAATTCTAAGCATGTGAGTGCTTGGCCCCTCACAGCACTCAGCATGTGAGTGGAGAGTGAGAGTGTGTGTGAGAGAGAAAGGGAGGAGAGAGAGAGAGTCGTGTGGGCGGGTTTTTGGTCTGGGCGGCGCGAAGCAGCAGACATGGTCAGGAGTTCTTGGAAAAGCACTCTCTGTCCTCCTCTTGAGGGTCAACTTTTAGGCATTTCCTGCCCGCTGTTACTACCTGCACACTACCTCCCCCCTACCTCACCCCTGACACTACCACAACTACCACACCACACACACCAGAGGCGTCGACCACATTCCTCTACCACCATCACCACAACTGAAACAAGTCCAGGAAAGAAGAGGATTTGCTTTTAGAATACAGAATGTGCCTTTGGAACAAAGGATTCGTCTCAGGGACGAAGAATTTGCCTCTGTAACAAAATATTTGCATCTTGAGCAAAGAATCCGCCTGCGGAAGGAAGGTTTTGCCTCTAGAAGAAAAAATACACCTCTGGCATTGAGAACACGCAACTGGAATGAAGGAGTGGTCTTTGGGACAACGAATACGCCTCTGGAATGAAGAGCTAGCCTTTGGGAATGTCGAACTGACCTCTGGCACGAAGAATATGCCTTTGGAATGAAGGATCAGCCTTTGGGATGAATGTGTCTCTGGCACAAAGAATTCACCTCTGTAACGAAGGCCTCTGGAACAAAGGTTTCTGGAACGAAGGCTTCTACGACGAAGGCTGCTGGAACGAAGGCTTCTAGAACGAAAGCTTCTAAAATGAAAGCTTCTGCAACAAGGTTTCTGGAACAAAGGCTTCTAGAACGAAAGCTTCTAAAATGAAGGCTTCTGCAACAAGGTTTCTGGAACAAAGGCTTCTAGAACGAAAGCTTCTAAAATGAAGGCTTCTGCAACAAGGTTTCTGGAACAAAGGCTTCTAGAACGAAGGCTTCTGGAACAAAGGTCTGAAGGTCTGTATTTTTCCACCTGGAAGAAATACAAACTTGTGCTCAGTATATCAGTGCTGTGAGAGCCGCGGCCTCGACACCCACCACTGTAAGAGGGACGCCACACGGAGGGTTTCAACCTAGGTCAAGCCAGTGCGTTATCCACTGTACCATGTTGGTTTAATAAGCCCAACAACGTGTATTTCTATACACCACAGGAAGGTTTGCCTTTGGTGTATCGGTCTTCAAGACCTTCCAAAAGCCTTCGAAAGGTAAACAAGATTTTAATAAAGGCTTGAAATTGAAAGAAATGGCTGGGAGACCGCCATTTTTATTTCAAGAACGTTTCACCCATAAGAAGCTTTATGAAAAGGCCTCTTGTGGGCAAAACGTCTGCTGTATGTGACCTTTATTTTAGCAGAAACTAAGTTTATTCCGGAAAGATTTAAAACAGTCATGTCTACGAAGTTATGTCTACGAAGTTATGTCTACGAAGTTATGTCTACGAAGTTATGTCTACGAAGTTATGTCTACGAAGTTATGTCTACGAAGTTATGTCTACGAAGTTATGTCTACGAAGTTATGTCTACGAAGTTATGTCTACGAAGTTATGTCTACGAAGTTATGTCTACGAAGTAAAGTCTTGGTTTCCAGGTAAAGTGAACAGCAACACCCATCAGCAACACAAATGTGTTTACAGCACTACGACGACAAGATGAACTTACCCAACTCTCCTAGACGTTAGTGAGTGGTTCTCAGTGCTTAAAGAACCACACAATATTGTACCGGCTGAGATGGACCACAATCATCAACACTACAATAACCTGTGATGGACCACAATCATCAATACTACAATAACCTGTGATGGACCACAATCATCAATACTACAATAACCTGTGATGGACCACAATCATCAACATTACAATAACTTGTGATGGACCACAATCAACACTACAATAACTTGTGATGGACCACAATCATCAACACTACAATAACATGTGATGGACCACAATCATCAATACTACAATAACTTGTGATGGACCACAATCATCAATACTACAATAACTTGTGATGGACCACAATCATCAATACTACAATAACTTGTGATGGACCACAATCATCAATACTACAATAACTTGTGATGGACCACAATCATCAATACTACAATAACCTGTGATGGACCACAATTGGACCACAATGAATACTACAATAACCTGTGATGGACCACAATCATCAACACTACAATAACCTGTGATGGACCACAATGAATACTACAATAACCTGTGATGGACCACAATCATCAACACTACAATAACCTGTGATGGACCACAATGAATACTACAATAACCTGTGATGGACCACAATGAATACTACAATAACCTGTGATGGACCACAATCATCAACACTACAATAACCTGTGATGAACCACAATCATCAACACTACAATAACCTGTGATGGACCACAATGAATACTACAATAACCTGTGATGGACCACAATGAATACTACAATAACCTGTGATGGACCACAATGAATACTACAATAACCTGTGATGGACCACAATCATCAACACTACAATAACCTGTGATGGACCACAATCATCAACACTACAATAACCTGTGATGGACCACAATCATCAACACTACAATAACCTGTGATGGACCACAATGAATACTACAATAACCTGTGATGGACCACAATCATCAACACTACAATAACCTGTGATGAACCACAATCATCAACACTACAATAACCTGTGATGGACCACAATCCATCAACACTACAATAACCTGTGATGGACCACAATGAATACTACAATAACCTGTGATGGACCACAATCATCAACACTACAATAACCTGTGATGGACCACAATCATCAACACTACAATAACCTGTGATGGACCACAATGAATACTACAATAACCTGTGATGGACCACAATCATCAACACTACAATAACCTGTGATGGACCACAATGAATACTACAATAACCTGTGATGGACCACAATCATCAACACTACAATAACCTGTGATGAACCACAATCATCAACACTACAATAACCTGTGATGGACCACAATCATCAACACTACAATAACCTGTGATGGACCACAATGAATACTACAATAACCTGTGATGGACCACAATCATCAACACTACAATAACCTGTGATGGACCACAATCATCAACACTACAATAACCTGTGATGGACCACAATGAATACTACAATAACCTGTGATGGACCACAATCATCAACACTACAATAACCTGTGATGAACCACAATCATCAACACTACAATAACCTGTGATGGACCACAATGAATACTACAATAACCTGTGATGGACCACAATGAATACTACAATAACCTGTGATGGACCACAATCATCAACACTACAATAACCTGTGATGAACCACAATCATCAACACTACAATAACCTGTGATGGACCACAATGAATACTACAATAACCTGTGATGGACCACAATGAATACTACAATAACCTGTGATGGACCACAATGAATACTACAATAACCTGTGATGGACCACAATCATCAACACTACAATAACCTGTGATGAACCACAATCATCAACACTACAATAACCTGTGATGGACCACAATGAATACTACAATAACCTGTGATGGACCACAATCATCAACACTACAATAACCTGTGATGGACCACAATCATCAACACAACAATCAACCAATATGATGGACCACAATAGAATACTACAATAACCTGTGATGGACCACAATCATCAACACTACAATAACCTGTGATGAACCACAATCATCAACACTACAATAACCTGTGATGGACCACAATGAATACTACAATAACCTGTGATGGACCACAATCATCAACACTACAATAACCTGTGATGGACCACAATCATCAACACTACAATAACCTGTGATGGACCACAATCATCAACACTACAATAACCTGTGATGGACCACAATGAATACTACAATAACCTGTGATGGACCACAATGAATACTACAATAACCTGTGATGGACCACAATGAATACTACAATAACCTGTGATGGACCACAATGAATACTACAATAACCTGTGATGGACCACAATCATCAACACTACAATAACCTGTGATGGACCACAATCATCAACACTACAATAACCTGTGATGGACCACAATCATCAACACTACAATAACCTGTGATGAACCACAATCATCAACACTACAATAACCTGTGATGGACCACAATCATCAACACTACAATAACCTGTGATGGACCACAATCATCAACACTACAATAACCTGTGATGGACCACAATCATCAACACTACAATAACCTGCTGATGGACCACAATCATCAACACTACAATAACCTGTGATGGACCACAATGAATACTACAATAACCTGTGATGGACCTACAATCATCAACACTACAATAACCTGTGATGGACCACAATCATCAACACTACAATAACCTGTGATGGACCACAATCATCAACACTACAATAACCTGTGATGGACCACAATCATCAACACTACAATAACCTGTGATGGACCACAATCATCAACACTACAATAACCTGTGATGGACCACAATCATCAACACTACAATAACCTGTGATGGACCACAATCATCAACACTACAATAACCTGTGATGGACCACAATCATCAACACTACAATAACCTGTGATGGACCACAATGAATACTACAATAACCTGTGATGGACCACAATGAATACTACAATAACCTGTGATGGACCACAATGAATACTACAATAACCTGTGATGGACCACAATCATCAACACTACAATAACCTGTGATGGACCACAATGAATACTACAATAACCTGTGATGGACCACAATGAATACTACAATAACCTGTGATGGACCACAATGAATACTACAATAACCTGTGATGGACCACAATGAATACTACAATAACTCATGATGGACCACAATCATCAACACTACAATAACCTGTGATGGACCACAATGAATACTACAATAACCTGTGATGGACCACAATGAATACTACAATAACCTGTGATGGACCACAATCATCAACACTACAATAACCTGTGATGGACCACAATGAATACTACAATAACCTGTGATGGACCACAATGAATACTACAATAACCTGTGATGGACCACAATCATCAACACTACAATAACCTGTGATGGACCACAATGAATACTACAATAACCTGTGATGAACCACAATGAATACTACAATAACCTCAGATGGACCACAATGAATACTACAACAACCTCTGTGATGGACCACAATCATCAACACTACAATAACCTGTGATGAACCACAATCATCAACACTACAATAACCTGTGATGGACCACAATGAATACTACAATAACCTGTGATGGACCACAATCATCAACACTACAATAACCTGTGATGGACCACAATCATCAACACAACAATAACCTGTGATGGACCACAATCATCAACACTACAATAACTTGTGATGGACCACAATCATCAACACTACAATAACTTGTGATGGACCACAATCATCAACACTACAATAACTTGTGATGGACCACAATCATCAACACTACAATAACTTGTGATGGACCACAATCATCAACACTACAATAACTTGTGATGGACCACAATCATCAACACAACAATAACCTGTGATGGACCACAATCATCAACACTACAATAACCTGTGATGGACCACAATCATCAACACAACAATAACCTGTGATGGACCACAATCATCAACACTACAATAACTTGTGATGGACCACAATCATCAACAATACAATAACTTTGGACCAGAGGTTAAAATTTCAGTTTACAAGAGTATATTCTTGTATGCAGGTGTTTAAAACACCTTCCTGGAAGGCAAAACACTTCGGGGAAATACTGACCCGACTGTAGGGTCACAAATGCCTTCCTGACCATCCAGCCTTGCTAATATCATCACTAATCACTTACACCCATAAACAGTCTTAATGAGACAGAAATGTGACCTTCAGATCTTACAGAAAAGAACATTTAAGATGCTAGTTGCTTTCCCTACAATCCCCTTGATTTACACCAAGTCCCTGGAGTCACTATGTGGTCCTAACTGGTCTGATGAGTTTTGTGTTGTAATATTTTAACCAGACAGACTCTCTCAGGCCGGCAGTTGGTTCACATATTACTTAAGTACTTAGGTTTATCAAAGAGTGTGCATTCTCTTTTATACTTGAGCGTGTCAACTGCCTCTTAACTTTATTCTCTGTTTACACATAAGCTGTTGTTAGTGTGAGGTGACAGAGTACGATAAGTCCCTTTCATGTCTATTCCCCTCGGTTAACACATACCTGTTGTTAGGTTAGGTTGGTCAGAAAACAGGACAAGTGTTTCCTGACGCGGGTCTTAGTTATAAGATGACCCATAGCTGGAGCTTTTGGCCATTTGACCGAGGCCTTCCGCTGGCTTACTCCAGTGTTATAGGCTAGCTAGGAAGGTATGTGACATGAAGTTGATCCAGTGTTATTACTGGCATCTCTCAGACATGAGTGAATTGACGTGAGAGGGAGGGAGGGAGAGAGAGAGATAGAGAGAGAGAGAGAGAAAGAAAGAAGTGAAGATAGACAAGTGAAGATAGTTCTCTCTCTCTCTCTCTCTCCTCTCTCTCTCTCTCTCTCTCTCTCTCTCTCTCTCTCTCTCTCTCTCTCTCTCTCTCTCTCTCTCCTCTCTCTCTCTCTCTCTCTCTCTCTCTCTCTCTCTCTCTCTCTCTCTCTCTCTCTCTCTCTCTCTCTCTCTCTCTCTCTCTCTCTCTCTCTCTCTCTCTCTCTCTCTCTCTCTCTCTCTCTCTCTCTCTCTCTCTCTCTCTCTCTCTCTCTCTCTCTCTCTCTCTCTCTCTCTCTCTCTCTCTCTCTCTCTCTCTCTCTCTCTCTCTCTCTCTCTCTCTCTCTCTCTCTCTCTCTCTCTCTCTCTCTCTCTCTCTCTCTCTCTCTCTCTCTCTCTCTCTCTCTCTCTCTCTCTCTCTCCTCTCTCTCTCTCTCTCTCTCTCTCTCTCTCTCTCTCTCTCTCTCTCTCTCTCTCTCACACTCTCTTTCTCCCCACGTAAAACACAGTGCGTTTAGCGATCAACATACCTGGGTATGACTTGTACCCTGACACCTGTTCTCTCACACCTGTCCCCCAACACACCTGTTCCTGGCTCATGTTCCCACATACCTGTCCCACACACCTGTTCTTAGCTCCTGTTCCTACACACCTATACCTGTTCCTGGCTCATGTTCCCCCACACCTGTTCCTGGCTCATGTTCCCACATACCTGTCCCACACACCTGTTCTTAGCTCCTGTTCCTACATTAGTGTCCCCACCACACCTGTTCCTGGCTCATGTTCCTACACACCTATCCCCCACACCTGTTCCTGGCTCATGTTCCCACATACCTGTCCCCCACACCTGTTCCTGGCTCCTGTTCCCACATACCTGTCCCCCACACCTGTTCCTGGCTCCTGTTCCCACATACCTGTCCCCCACACCTGTTCCTGGCTCATGTTCCCACATACCTATCCCCCACACCTGTTCCTGACTCCTGTTCCCACATACCTGTCCCCCACACCTGTTCCTGGCTCCTGTTCCCACATACCTGTCCCCCACACCTGTTCCTGGCTCATGTTCCCACATACCTGTCCCCCACACCTGTTCCTGGCTCCTGTTCCCACATACCTGTCCCCCACACCTGTTCCTGGCTCCTGTTCCCACATACCTGTCCCCCACACCTGTTCCTGGCTCATGTTCCCACATACCTGTCCCCCACACCTGTTCCTGGCTCCTGTTCCCACATACCTGTCCCCCACACCTGTTCCTGGCTCCTGTTCCCACATACCTGTCCCCCACACCTGTTCCTGGCTCATGTTCCCACATACCTGTCCCCCACACCTGTTCCTGGCTCCTGTTCCCACATACCTGTCCCCCACACCTGTTCCTGGCTCCTGTTCCCACATACCTGTCCCCCACACCTGTTCCTGGCTCATGTTCCCACATACCTATCCCCCACACCTGTTCCTGGCTCCTGTTCCCACATACCTGTCCCCCACACCTGTTCCTGGCTCCTGTTCCCACATACCGGTCCCCCACACCTGTTCCTGGTTCATGTTCCTACATACCTGTCCCCACACCTGTTCCTGGCTCCTGTTTCCACATACCTGTCCCCCACACCTGTTCCGGGGTCATGGTCCCACATACCTGTCCCCCCCACCTGTTCCTGGCTCCTGTTCCCACATATCTGTCCCCCACACCTGTTCCTGGCTCCTGTTTCCACATACCTGTCCCCCACACCTGTTCCTGGTTCATGTTCCCAAATACCTGTCCCCCACACCTGTTCCTGGCTCCTGTTCCCACATACCTGTCCCCCACACCTATTCCTGGCTCATGTTCCCACATACCTGTCCCCCACACCTGTTCCTGGCTCCTGTTCCCACATACCTGTCCCCCACACCTGTTCCTGGCTCATGTTCCTTCATACCTGTCCCCCACACCTGTTCCTGGCTCCTGTTCCTACACACCTGTTCCTGCCTTCTGTTCCCCCACACACCTGTCTCCCCTCACCTGCTCATTCCTCCCCGTCTACCCCTTGTTAAACTTATCTCCCCTCAGTCTACATCTTATCTCCCCTCAGTCTACTACTTGTCTCCCCTCAGTCTACATCTTATCTCCCCTCAGTCTACTACTTGTCTCCCCTCAGTCTACTACTTGTCTCCCCTCAGTCTACATCTTATCTCCCCTCAGTCTACATCTTATCTCCCCTCAGTCTACTACTTGTCTCCCCTCAGTCTACTACTTGTCTCCCCTCAGTCTACATCTTATCTCCCCTCAGTCTACTACTTGTCTCCCCTCAGTCTACATCTTGTCTCCCCTCAGTCTACATCTTATCTCCCCTCAGTCTACTACTTGTCTCCCCTCAGTCTACATCTTGTCTCCCCTCAGTCTACATCTTGTCTCCCCTCAGTCTACTACTTGTCTCCCCTCAGTCTAATACTTGTCTCCCCTCAGTCTACATCTTATCTCCCCTCAGTCTACATCTTGTCTCCCCTCAGTCTGCATCTTGTCTCCCCTCAGTCTACATCTTGTCTCCTCTCAGTCTACATCTTGTCTCCCCTCAGTCTACATCTTGTCTCCCCTCAGTCTACTACTTGTCTCCCCTCAGTCTACATCTTATCTCCCCTCAGTCTACATCTTGTCTCCCCTCAGTCTACTACTTGTCTCCCCTCAGTCTACATCTTGTCTCCCCTCAGTCTACTACTTGTCTCCCCTCAGTCTACATCTTGTCTCGCCTCAGTCTACTACTTGTCTCCCCTCAGTCTACTACTTGTCTCCCCTCAGTCTACATCTTATCTCCCCTCAGTCTACATCTTGTCTCCCCTCAGTCTACATCTTGTCTCCCCTCAGTCTACTACTTGTCTCCCCTCAGTCTACTACTTGTCTCCCCTCAGTCTACATCTTGTCTCCCCTCAGTCTACATCTTGTCTCCCCTCAGTCTACTACTTGTCTCCCCTCAGTCTACTACTTGTCTCCCCTCAGTCTACATCTTATCTCCCCTCAGTCTACATCTTGTCTCCCCTCAGTCTACATCTTGTCTCCCCTCAGTCTACTACTTGTCTCCCCTCAGTCTACTACTTGTCTCCCCTCAGTCTACATCTTGTCTCCCCTCAGTCTACATCTTGTCTCCCCTCAGTCTACTACTTGTCTCCCCTCAGTCTACATCTTATCTCCCCTCAGTCTACATCTTATCTCCCCTCAGTCTACATCTTGTCTCCCCTCAGTCTACATCTTATCTCCCCTCAGTCTACATCTTGTCTCCCCTCAGTCTACATCTTATCTCCCCTCAGTCTACATCTTGTCTCCCCTCAGTCTACTACTTGTCTCCCCTCAGTCTACATCTTGTCTTCCCCCAGTCTACATCTTGTCTCCCCTCAGTCTACATCTTGTCTCCCCTCAGTCTACATCTTATCTCCCCTCAGTCTACATCTTGTCTTCCCCCAGTCTACATCTTATCTCCCCTCAGTCTACTACTTGTCTCCCCTCAGTCTACATCTTGTCTTCCCCCAGTCTACATCTTATCTCCCCTCAGTCTACTACTTGTCTCCCCTCAGTCTACATCTTATCTCCCCTCAGTCTACTACTTGTCTCCCCTCAGTCTACATCTTATCTCCCCTCAGTCTACTACTTATCTCCCCTCAGTCTACATCTTATCTCCCCTCAGTCTACTACTTATCTCCCCTCAGTCTACATCTTGTCTCCCCTCAGTCTACTACTTGTCTCCCCTCAGTCTACTACTTGTCTCCCCTCAGTCTACATCTCTCCAGAGAGTGAGAGCTCCCACTATTTACTCTACCTATGAAGGCCTATGTACCCTCTAGGGCTATGTTTCCCCTAGGCCTATATAACCCCTAGGCCTATGTAAGCATTCTGTAATGTGTACATAAGAAATGGCCAGCAAAATATGACCAAGAGATGAGATATGTCAATATTATTATGACCTGTTATCTTACCTGTCTATAAGACAGGGAGATTTACCTGTTATCTTACCTGTCTATAAGACAGGGAGATTTACCTGTCATCTTACCTGTCTATAAGACAGGGAGATTTACCTGTCATTTTACCTGTCTATAAGACAGGGAGATTTACCTGTTATCTTACCTGTCTATAAGACAGGGAGATTTACCTGTCATCTTACCTGTCTATAAGACAGGGAGATTTACCTGTTATCTTACCTGTCTATAAGACAGGGAGATTTACCTGTCATCTTACCTGTCTATAAGACATGGAGATTTACCTGTTATCTTACCTGTCTATAAGACAGGGAGATTTACCTGTCATCTTACCTGTCTATAAGACAGGGAGATTTACCTGTCATCTTACCTGTCTATAAGACAGGGAGATTTACCTGTCATCTTACCTGTCTATAAGACAGGGAGATTTACCTGTCATCTTACCTGTCTATAAGACAGGGAGATTTACCTGTCATCTTACCTGTCTATAAGACAGGGAGATTTACCTGTCTTCTTACCTGTCTATAAGACAGGGAGATTTACCTGTCTTCTTACCTGTCTATAAGACAGGGAGATTTACCTGTCATCTTACCTGTCTATAAGACAGGGAGATTTACCTGTCATCTTACCTGTCTATAAGACAGGGAGATTTACCTGTTATCTTACCTGTCTATAAGACAGGGAGATTTACCTGTTATCTTACCTGTCTATAAGACAGGGAGATTTACCTGTTATCTTACCTGTCTATAAGACAGGGAGATTTACCTGTTATCTTACCTGTCTATAAGACAGGGAGATTTACCTGCTATCTTACCTGTCTATAAGACAGGGAGATTTACCTGTTATCTTACCTGTCTATAAGACAGGGAGATTTACCTGTTATCTTACCTGTCTATAAGACAGGGAGATTTACCTGTTATCTTACCTGTCTATAAGACAGGGAGATTTACCTGTTATCTTACCTGTCTATAAGACAGGGAGATTTACCTGTTATCTTACCTGTCTATAAGACAGGGAGATTTACCTGTCATCTTACCTGTCTATAAGACAGGGAGATTTACCTGTTATCTTACCTGTCTATAAGACAGGGAGATTTACCTGTTATCTTACCTGTCTATAAGACAGGGAGATTTACCTGTTATCTTACCTGTCTATAAGACAGGGAGATTTACCTGTCATCTTACCTGTCTATAAGACAGGGTGATTTACCTGTCATCTTACCTGTCTATAAGACAGGGTGATTTACCTGTCATCTTACCTGTCTATAAGACAGGGAGATTTACCTGTTATCTTACCTGTCTATAAGACAGGGAGATTTACCTGTCATCTTACCTGTCTATAAGACAGGGAGATTTACCTGTCATCTTACCTGTCTATAAGACAGGGTGATTTACCTGTCATCTTACCTGTCTATAAGACAGGGAGATTTACCTGTTATCTTACCTGTCTATAAGACAGGGAGATTTACCTGTCATCTTACCTGTCTATAAGACAGGGAGATTTACCTGTCATCTTACCTGTCTATAAGACAGGGTGATTTACCTGTCATCTTACCTGTCTATAAGACAGGGAGATTTACCTGTCATCTTACCTGTCTATAAGACAGGGAGATTTACCTGTCATCTTACCTGTCTATAAGACAGGGAGATTTACCTGTCATCTTACCTGTCTATAAGACAGGGTGATTTACCTGTCATCTTACCTGTCTATAAGACAAGGAGATTTACCTGTCATCTTACCTGTCTATAAGACAGGGAGATTTACCTGTCATCTTACCTGTCTATAAGACAGGGAGATTTACCTGTTATCTTACCTGTCTATAAGACAGGGTGATTTACCTGTCATCTTACCTGTCTATAAGACAGGGAGATTTACCTGTTATCTTACCTGTCTATAAGACAGGGAGATTTACCTGTCATCTTACCTGTCTATAAGACAGGGAGATTTACCTGTTATCTTACCTGTCTATAAGACAGGGAGATTTACCTGTTATCTTACCTGTCTATAAGACAGGGAGATTTACCTGTTATCCTACCTGTCTATAAGACAGGGAGATTTACCTGTCATTTTACCTGTCTATAAGACAGGGAGATTTACCTGTTATCTTACCTGTCTATAAGACAGGGAGATTTACCTGTTATCTTACCTGTCTATAAGACAGGGAGATTTACCTGTCATCTTACCTGTCTATAAGACAGGGGATTTACCTGATCTTACCTGTCTATAAGACAGGGAGATTTACCATCTGACCTGTCTATAAGACAGGGAGATTTACCTGTTATCTTACCTGTCTATAAGACAGGGAGATTTACCTGTTATCTTACCTGTCTATAAGACAGGGAGATTTACCTGTTATCTTACCTGTCTATAAGACAGGGAGATTTACCTGTTATCTTACCTGTCTATAAGACAGGGAGATTTACCTGTCATCTTACCTGTCTATAAGACAGGGAGATTTACCTGTCATCTTACCTGTCTATAAGACAGGGAGATTTACCTGTTATCTTACCTGTCTATAAGACAGGGAGATTTACCTGTTATCTTACCTGTCTATAAGACAGGGAGATTTACCTGTTATCTTACCTGTCTATAAGACAGGGAGATTTACCTGTCATCTTACCTGTCTATAAGACAGGGAGATTTACCTGTCATCTTACCTGTCTATAAGACAGGGAGATTTACCTGTTATCTTACCTGTCTATAAGACAGGGAGATTTACCTGTTATCTTACCTGTCTATAAGACAGGGAGATTTACCTGTCATCTTACCTGTCTATAAGACAGGGAGATTTACCTGTCATCTTACCTGTCTATAAGACAGGGAGATTTACCTGTCATCTTACCTGTCTATAAGACAGGGAGATTTACCTGTTATCTTACCTGTCTATAAGACAGGGAGATTTACCTGTCATCTTACCTGTCTATAAGACAGGGAGATTTACCTGTTATCTTACCTGTCTATAAGACAGGGAGATTTACCTGTTATCTTACCTGTCTATAAGACAGGGAGATTTACCTGTCATTTTACCTGTCTATAAGACAGGGAGATTTACCTGTCATCTTACCTGTCTATAAGACAGGGAGATTTACCTGTTATCTTACCTGTCTATAAGACAGGGAGATTTACCTGTTATCTTACCTGTCTATAAGACAGGGAGATTTACCTGTTATCTTACCTGTCTATAAGACAGGGAGATTTACCTGTCATCTTACCTGTCTATAAGACAGGGAGATTTACCTGTAATCTTACCTGTCTATAAGACAGGGAGATTTACCTGTTATCTTACCTGTCTATAAGACAGGGAGATTTACCTGTTATCTTACCTGTCTATGAGACAGGGAGATTTACCTGTCATTTTACCTGTCTATAAGACAGGGAGATTTACCTGTCATCTTACCTGTCTATAAGACAGGGAGATTTACCTGTTATCTTACCTGTCTATAAGACAGGGAGATTTACCTGTTATCTTACCTGTCTATAAGACAGGGAGATTTACCTGTCATTTTACCTGTCTATAAGACAAGGAGATTTACCTGTCATCTTCCTGTCTATAAGACATGGAGATTTACCTGTTATCTTACCTGTCTATAAGACAGGGAGATTTACCTGTCATTTTACCTGTCTATAAGACAGGGAGATTTACCTGTCATCTTACCTGTCTATAAGACAGGGAGATTTACCTGTCATCTTCATGTTCAGAAGATGTAAGTAAAGACAGGCAATCCTGTCAGAGTGCAAAACTTTTACCAGCTTTCGGAGAAGGAGCTGAGAACAGGAAAGAAGAATGAGGAGGAGGAGGAGTAGGAGGAGGAGGAGGAGGAGGAGGAGGAGACGTGAGGATATCCCAAAATGTATGGATCCAAAGTCCATGGACTTGACTGAGACACTTGTACCCCAAACACTGTCCATGGACTTGACTGAGACACTTGTACCCCAAACACTGTCCATGGACTTGACTGAGACACTTGTACCCCAAACACTGTCCATGGACTTGACTGGGACACTTGTACCCCAAACACTGTCCATGGACTTGACTGAGACGCTTGTAGCCCACAGTTCATGGACTTGACTGGGACACTTGTACGCCAAACAGTCCATGGACTTGACTGGGACACTTGTACGCCAAACAGTCCATGGACTTCCCAGCAGCAGTGAAGGTGACCCACTTGGCTTTAGGGCACAAAGTGGGTGGAGGGGTGCTAGTGAGTTCTTGGAGGATAGATAGGATGACCACTGAATGTTATGATAGATAGGAAGACTTCTGAATGCTAGGATAGATAGGATGACCACTGAATGCTAGGATAGATAGGGAGGCCACTGCATGCTAGGATAGATAGGAACACCACTGCATGCTAGGATAGATAGGAAGACCCCTGAATTCTTGAAGTTGTTAAGGTTCACGAGTCGGGTGAGCTGTTCAATACAATATTTTCTGACGGCTTTAGCCCAGAGCCGGTCATGTCCTTAGCTGCGGTGCTCTTTTCACCCTCCAAGACTTTCGTTCATAACTTGTGAACGCCTCGTCCAATGAGCATCAAATTTTCAACGTTAGCGAACTATAACGAGAAAAAGGTTCATGGGAAACCTTGGGCTTATTATTATTATTATTGTTATTATTATTGCCTTCAAAGATTCAACACGGTATAACCTCCTTAATGGAGTGTGTTGATGCTAAAATGAGTTAAAAATTAGTTAAACTCCTCTGAGGAGCTTACAAAAAGGTATATATTGGCATGTACTTTTCTGGTTTAGGCTGTGTAAAGGAAATTTTACACTTTTATAGCAATAGTGAAGGAACTTGCAGCTGGGGAATTCAGTGCGATACCTGGAGAACGCATCTCCCAGTCAGCTTCAAGCTTCTAACACTGGTGTGTAGTGGCTGAGAGTCGCGATACCTGGAGAACGCATCTCCCAGTCAGCTTCAAGCTTCTAACACTGGTGTGTAGTGGCTGAGAGTCGTGATACCTGGAGAACGCATCTCCCAGTCAGCTTCAAGCTTCTAACACTGGTGTGTAGTGGCTGAGAGTCGTGATACCTGGAGAACGCATCTCCCAGTCAGCTTCAAGCTTCTAACACTGGTGTGTAGTGGCTGAGAGTCGCGATACCCGGAGAACGCATCTCCCAGTCAGCTTCAAGCTTCTAACACTGGTGTGTAGTGGCTGAGAGTCGCGATACCCGGAGAACGCATCTCCCAGTCAGCTTCAAGCTTCTAGCACTGGTGTGTAGCGGCTGAGAGTCGTGATACCTGGAGAACGCATCTCCCAGTCAGCTTCAAGCTTCTAGCACTGGTGTGTAGCGGCTGAGAGTCGCGATACCTGGAGAACGCATCTCCCAGTCAGCTTCAAGCTTCTAGCACTGGTGTGTAGTGGCTGAGAGTCGTGATACCTGGAGAACGCATCTCCCAGTCAGCTTCAAGCTTCTAACACTGGTGTGTAGTGGCTGAGAGTCGCGATACCTGGAGAACGCATCTCCCAGTCAGCTTCAAGCTTCTAGCACTGGTGTGTAGCGGCTGAGAGTCGCGATACCTGGAGAACGCATCTCCCAGTCAGCTTCAAGCTTCTAGCACTGGTGTGTAGCGGCTGAGAGTCGCGATACCTGGAAAACGCATCTCCCAGTCAGCTTCAAGCTTCTAGCACTGGTGTGTAGCGGCTGAGAGTCGCGATACCTGGAGAACGCATCTCCCAGTCAGCTTCAAGCTTCTAACACTGGTGTGTAGCGGCTGAGAGTCGCGATACCTGGAGAACGCATCTCCCAGTCAGCTTCAAGCTTCTAACACTGGTGTGTAGCGGCTGAGAGTCGCGATACCTGGAGAACGCATCTCCCAGTCAGCTTCAAGCTTCTAGCACTGGTGTGTAGTGGCTGAGAGTCGCGATACCTGGAGAACGCATCTCCCAGTCAGCTTCAAGCTTCTAACACTGGTGTGTAGCGGCTGAGAGTCGCGATACCTGGAGAACGCATCTCCCAGTCAGCTTCAAGCTTCTAACACTGGTGTGTAGCGGCTGAGAGTCGCGATACCTGGAAAACGCATCTCCCAGTCAGCTTCAAGCTTCTAGCACTGGTGTGTAGCGGCTGAGAGTCGTGATACCTGGAGAACGCATCTCCCAGTCAGCTTCAAGCTTCTAACACTGGTGTGTAGCGGCTGAGAGTCGTGTGTGGTACTAGTGTATTGTAGGTAGATAGATGATGGTACTAGTGTATTGTAGGTAGATAGATGATGGTACTAGTGTATTGTAGGTAGATAGATGATGGTACTAGTGTATTGTAGGTAGATAGATGATGGTACTAGTGTATTGTAGGTAGATAGATGATGGTACTAGTGTATTGTAGGCAGATAGATGATGGTACTAGTGTATTGTAGCAGTATGATGTACTAGGTAGTAGGTAGATGATGGTACTAGTGTATTGTAGGTAGATAGATGATGGTACTAGTGTATTGTAGGTAGATAGATGATGGTACTAGTGTATTGTAGGTAGATAGATGATGGTACTAGTGTATTGTAGGTAGATAGATGATGGTACTAGTGTATTGTAGGCAGATAGATGATGGTACTAGTGTATTGTAGGTAGATAGATGATGGTACTAGTGTATTGTAGGTAGATAGATGATGGTACTAGTGTATTGTAGGTAGATAGATGATGGTACTAGTGTATTGTAGGTAGATAGATGATGGTACTAGTGTATTGTAGGTAGATACATAGATGATGGTACTAGTGTATTGTAGGTAGATACATAGATGATGGTACTAGTGTATTGTAGGCAGATAGATGATGGTACTAGTGTATTGTAGTTAGATAGATGATGGTACTAGTGTATTGTAGGTAGATACATAGATGATGGTACTAGTGTATTGTAGTTAGATAGATGATGGTACTAGTGTATTGTAGTTAGATAGATGATGGTACTAGTGTATTGTAGTTAGATAGATGATGGTACTAGTGTATTGTAGGTAGATAGATGATGGTACTAGTGTATTGTAGTTAGATAGATGATGGTACTAGTGTATTGTAGTTAGATAGATGATGGTACTAGTGTATTGTAGGTAGATAGATGATGGTACTAGTGTATTGTAGTTAGATAGATGATGGTACTAGTGTATTGTAGGTAGATAGATGATGGTACTAGTGTATTGTAGTTAGATAGATGATGGTACTAGTGTATTGTAGGTAGATAGATGATGGTACTAGTGTATTGTAGTTAGATAGATGATGGTACTAGTGTATTGTAGGTAGATAGATGATGGTACTAGTGTATTGTAGGTAGATAGATGATGGTACTAGTGTATTGTAGGTAGATAGATGATGGTACTAGTGTATTGTAGGTAGATACATAGATGATGGTACTAGTGTATTGTAGGTAGATAGATGATGGTACTAGTGTATTGTAGGTAGATAGATGATGGTACTAGTGTATTGTAGGTAGATAGATGATGGTACTAGTGTATTGTAGTTAGATAGATGATGGTACTAGTGTATTGTAGGTAGATAGATGATGGTACTAGTGTATTGTAGTTAGATAGATGATGGTACTAGTGTATTGTAGGTAGATAGATGATGGTACTAGTGTATTGTAGGTAGATAGATGATGGTACTAGTGTATTGTAGGTAGATAGATGATGGTACTAGTGTATTGTAGGTAGATACATAGATGATGGTACTAGTGTATTGTAGGTAGATAGATGATGGTACTAGTGTATTGTAGGTAGATAGATGATGGTACTAGTGTATTGTAGGCAGATAGATGATGGTACTAGTGTATTGTAGGTAGATACATAGATGATGGTACTAGTGTATTGTAGGTAGATAGATGATGGTACTAGTGTATTGTAGGTAGATAGATGATGGTACTAGTGTATTGTAGGCAGATAGATGATGGTACTAGTGTATTGTAGGTAGATAGATGATGGTACTAGTGTATTGTAGGTAGATAGATGATGGTACTAGTGTATTGTAGGTAGATAGATGATGGTACTAGTGTATTGTAGGCAGATAGATGATGGTACTAGTGTATTGTAGGTAGATAGATGATGGTACTAGTGTATTGTAGGTAGATAGATGATGGTACTAGTGTATTGTAGGCAGATAGATGATGGTACTAGTGTATTGTAGGCAGATAGATGATGGTACTAGTGTATTGTAGGTAGATATGATGTACTAGTGTATTGGTAGATAGATGATGGTACTAGGGTATTGTAGGTAGATAGATGATGGTACTAGTGTATTGTAGGTAGATAGATGATGGTACTAGTGTATTGTAGGTAGATAGATGATGGTACTAGTGTATTGTAGGTAGATAGATGATGGTACTAGTGTATTGTAGGTAGATAGATGATGGTACTAGTGTATTGTAGGTAGATAGATGATGGTACTAGTGTATTGTAGGTAGATAGATGATGGTACTAGTGTATTGTAGGTAGATAGATGATGGTACTAGTGTATTGTAGGTAGATAGATGATGGTACTAGTGTATTGTAGGTAGATAGATGATGGTACTAGTGTATTGTAGGTAGATAGATGATGGTACTAGTGTATTGTAGGTAGAGATGGTACTAGTGTATTGTAGGTAGATAGATGATGGTACTAGTGTATTGTAGGTAGATAGATGATGGTACTAGTGTATTGTAGGTAGATAGATGATGGTACTAGTGTATTGTAGGTAGATAGATGATGGTACTAGTGTATTGTAGGTAGATAGATGATGGTACTAGTGTATTGTAGGTAGATAGATGATGGTACTAGTGTATTGTAGGATAGATAGATGATGGTACTAGTGTATTGTAGGTAGATAGATGATGGTACTAGTGTATTGTAGGTAGATAGATGATGGTACTAGTGTATTGTAGGTAGATAGATGATGGTACTAGTGTATTGTAGGTAGATAGATGATGGTACTAGTGTATTGTAGGTAGATAGATGATGGTACTAGTGTATTGTAGGTAGATAGATGATGGTACTAGTGTATTGTAGGTAGATAGATGATGGTACTAGTGTATTGTAGGTAGATACATAGATGATGGTACTAGTGTATTGTAGGTAGATAGATGATGGTACTAGTGTATTGTAGGTAGATAGATGATGGTAGTAGTGTACTGTAGATAGATGATGGTACTAGTGTATTGTAGGTAGATAGATGATGGTACTAGTGTATTGTAGGTAGATAGATGATGGTACTAGTGTATTGTAGGTAGATAGATGATGGTACTAGTGTATTGTAGGTAGATAGATGATGGTACTAGTGTATTGTAGGTAGATAGATGATGGTACTAGTGTATTGTAGGTAGATAGATGATGGTACTAGTGTATTGTAGGTAGATAGATGATGGTACTAGTGTATTGTAGGTAGATAGATGATGGTACTAGTGTATTGTAGGTAGATAGATGATGGTACTAGTGTATTGTAGGCAGATAGATGATGGTACTAGTGTATTGTAGGTAGATAGATGATGGTACTAGTGTATTGTAGGTAGATAGATGATGGTACTAGTGTATTGTAGGTAGATAGATGATGGTACTAGTGTATTGTAGGTAGATAGATGATGGTACTAGTGTATTGTAGGTAGATAGATGATGGTACTAGTGTATTGTAGGTAGATAGATGATGGTACTAGTGTATTGTAGGTAGATAGATGATGGTACTAGTGTATTGTAGGTAGATCGATGATGGTACTAGTATATTGTAGGTGGATAGATGATGGTACTAGTGTATTGTAGGTGGATAGATGATGGTACTAGTGTATTGTAGGTAGACAGATGATGGTACTAGTCTATTATAGGTAGATAGATGATGGTACTAATGTATTGTAGGTGGATAGATGATGGTACTAGTGTATGATGTAGTGTATTGTAGATAGATAGATGATGGTACTAGTGTATTGTAGGTAGATAGATGATGGTACTAGTGTATTGTAGGTAGATAGATGATGGTACTAGTGTATTGTAGGTAGATGGTACTAGTGTATTGTAGGTAGATAGATGATGGTACTAGTGTATTGTAGGTAGATAGATGATGGTACTAGTGTATTGTAGGTAGATAGATGATGGTACTAGTGTATTGTAGGATAGATAGATGATGGTACTAGTGTATTGTAGGTAGATACATAGATGATGGTACTAGTGTATTGTAGGTAGATAGATGATGGTACTAGTGTATTGTAGGTAGATAGATGATGGTACTAGTGTATTGTAGGTAGATAGATGATGGTACTAGTGTATTGTAGGTAGATAGATGATGGTACTAGTGTACTGTAGGTAGATACATAGATGATGGTACTAGTGTATTGTAGGTAGATAGATGATGGTACTAGTGTATTGTAGGTAGATACATAGATGATGGTACTAGTGTATTGTAGGTAGATAGATGATGGTACTAGTGTATTGTAGGTAGATAGATGATGGTACTAGTGTATTGTAGGTAGATAGATGATGGTACTAGTGTATTGTAGGTAGTAGATGGTACTAGTGTATTGTAGGTAGTAGATGATGGTACTAGTGTATTGTAGGTAGATACATAGATGATGGTACTAGTGTATTGTAGGTAGATAGATGATGGTACTAGTGTATTGTAGGTAGATACATAGATGATGGTACTAGTGTATTGTAGGTAGATAGATGATGGTACTAGTGTATTGTAGGTAGATAGATGATGGTACTAGTGTATTGTAGGTAGATAGATGATGGTACTAGTGTATTGTAGGTAGATAGATGATGGTACTAGTGTATTGTAGGTAGATAGATGATGGTACTAGTGTATTGTAGGTAGATAGATGATGGTACTAGTGTACTGTAGGTAGATAGATGATGGTACTAGTGTACTGTAGGTAGATAGATGATGGTACTAGTGTATTGTAGGTAGATAGATGATGGTACTAGTGTATTGTAGGTATTGTAGGCAGATAGATGATGGTACTAGTGTATTGTAGATAGATGATGGTACTAGTGTATTGTAGGCAGATAGATGATGGTACTAGTGTATTGTAGGTAGATAGATGATGGTACTAGTGTATTGTAGGTAGATAGATGATGGTACTAGTGTATTGTAGGCAGATAGATGATGGTACTAGTGTATTGTAGGTAGATAGATGATGGTACTAGTGTATTGTAGGTAGATACATAGATGATGGTACTAGTGTATTGTAGGCAGATAGATGATGGTACTAGTGTATTGTAGGTAGATAGATGATGGTACTAGTGTATTGTAGGTAGATAGATGATGGTACTAGTGTATTGTAGGTAGATAGATGATGGTACTAGTGTATTGTAGGTAGATAGATGATGGTACTAGTGTATTGTAGGTAGATAGATGATGGTACTAGTGTATTGTAGGTAGATAGATGATGGTACTAGTGTATTGTAGGTAGATAGATGATGGTACTAGTGTATTGTAGGTAGATAGATGATGGTACTAGTGTATTGTAGGTAGATAGATGATGGTACTAGTGTATTGTAGGTAGATAGATGATGGTACTAGTGTATTGTAGGTAGATAGATGATGGTACTAGTGTATTGTAGGTAGATAGATGATGGTACTAGTGTATTGTAGGTAGATAGATGATGGTACTAGTGTATTGTAGGTAGATAGATGATGGTACTAGTGTATTGTAGGTAGATAGATGATGGTACTAGTGTATTGTAGGTAGATAGATGATAGTACTAGTGTATTGTAGGTGTAGGTAGTATAGATAGATGAGAGTACTAGTGTATTGTAGGTAGATAGATGATGGTACTAGTGTATTGTAGGTAGATAGATGATGGTACTAGTGTATTGTAGGTAGATAGATGATAGTACTAGTGTATTGTAGGCAGATAGATGATGGTACTAGTGTATTGTAGGTAGATAGATGATGGTACTAGTGTATTGTAGGTAGATAGATGATGGTACTAGTGTATTGTAGGTAGATAGATGATGGTACTAGTGTATTGTAGGTAGATAGATGATGGTACTAGTGTATTGTAGGTAGATAGATGATGGTACTAGTGTATTGTAGGTAGATAGATGATGGTACTAGTGTATTGTAGGTAGATAGATGATGGTACTAGTGTATTGTAGGTAGATAGATGATGGTACTAGTGTATTGTAGGTAGATAGATGATGGTACTAGTGTATTGTAGGTAGATAGATGATGGTACTAGTGTATTGTAGGTAGATAGATGATGGTACTAGTGTATTGTAGGTAGATAGATGATGGTACTAGTGTATTGTAGGTAGATAGATGATGGTACTAGTGTATTGTAGGTAGATAGATGATGGTGCTAGTGCATTGTAGGTAGATAGATGATGGTACTAGTGTATTGTAGGTAGATACATAGATGATAGTACTAGTGTATTGTAGGTAGATAGATGATGGTGCTAGTGCATTGTAGGTAGATAGATGATGGTACTAGTGTATTGTAGGTAGATCGATGATGGTACTAGTGTATTGTAGGTGGATACATAGATGATAGTACTAGTGTATTGTAGGTAGATCGATGATGGTACTAGTGTATTGTAGGTGGATACATAGATGATAGTACTAGTGTATTGTAGGTAGATCGATGATGGTACTAGTGTATTGTAGGTGGATACATAGATGATAGTACTAGTGTATTGTAGGTAGATCGATGATGGTACTAGTGTATTGTAGGTGGATAGATGATGGTACTAGTGTATTGTAGGTAGATAGATGATGGTACTAGTGTATTGTAGGTGGATACATAGATGATAGTACTAGTGTATTGTAGGTAGATCGATGATGGTACTAGTGTATTGTAGGTGGATAGATGATGGTACTAGTGTATTATAGGTAGATAGATGATGGTACTAATGTATTGTAGGTGGATAGATGAGGATACCAAGGGATACACATTAAGGGACACCCAAGGGGTACACACTGAGGTATACCCAAGGGATACATACTGAGGTACACACCATCCAGGACCTGTACAAGGCTGTTGTACCTTGCACAGAGTGTAGAAGGTAGGTAGTAAGAGCCAGGTGTCACAGACAGAGGACACAGTTACCACACTGGAGGACGTATGAAGGACCTTGGTACGAAGTCCTCTTCAAGAGGACTATCAAAGGCACTTCCAACAGGACCTCCCAGAGGACTACCAAGGAGAGTATCCAGATCTTCAATGGGACTCAACATAGCCCAACAAATGCTGTCTAGAACCCCTAAGGACCTATTCCTAGGACCCCTGAGGACGCATTCCTAGGACCCCTGAGAACCCATTCCTAGAACCTCTGAGGACCTATTCCTAGGACCCCTGAGGACTCATTCCTAGAACCTCTGAGGACCTATTCCTAGGACCCCTGAGAACCCATTCCTAGAACCTCTGAGGACCTATTCCTAGGACCCCTGAGGACTCATTCCTAGGACCCCTGAGGACTCATTCCTAAGACCCCTGCGAACTCACACATTTCTAGGACCCCTAAGAACTCATTCCAGGAACCCCTGATGACTCCAAGAACCCCTGGGAACCGATTCCAGGACCCCTGACGACCGATTCCTAGGACCACTGAGAACCCATTCCTAGGACCCCTGGGGACCCATTCCAAGACCCCTGAGAACCCATTCCTAGGACTCCTGGGGACCCATTTCTAGGACCCGTGGGTCCCAGGATACGTGAAGGATCAAGTAACAATCTTACAAAGAATGATTCTTGAAGGATCTATCATGTAGGATTGACAGGGAACACTCGACTGACCATCCTATCTGAATTCGTACAGTTATTCTCCCAGGATGACATCCCTGTTCCATCTCTCTCTCTCTCTCTCTCTCTCTCTCTCTCTCTCTCTCTCTCTCTACTCTACGGTTCTCTCCCTCTGAGATTCACTTTTGTGTGTGTCCTCACCTAATTACGGTTGCAGGAGTCGAATCATAGCTCCTGGCCCCGTGTGCGTGTACTAGACAGTCAAAGTTCTTAGCTAGTACATTACCCAAGCGAATAACTGACTGGGAATAATGAAAAAATGTCTATACCATGTATATATTGCTGTATACAGAACAACCACAGAGGGGGGGGGGAGTCGAATGTTAGCTCTAGGCCTTTCGTGTTGCGATCTACACATCATTTATATTTCTGCAACACTGCAAGCTCCTGATGATGTGATTGCAACACGAAAGGCCTATAGCTATCATTCAACTCCCCCCTCCTGCATCTTGCATTGCTTGTCGATTACTGCAGATATATACTAACATGTGTGTATATGTGTGTGGACAGGTGTGTATGATGAGCAGCGGTGGGTCGGCCGAGGGTGGGCCGGGGGTGGGCCACATCAAGCAAGAGGATGGTGGTTACAGTGGCCCACCCCCCACCACCACCACCAGCACCACCACCCCCACCACCCCCCACCACCACCATCACCCAAGACACAGACAGATCTCCTCTTGTTCCTCACCATCCACCACAGCCATACCTTCTGAGGTGAGTCACACCATAACTACCATACCTTACCATCCACCACAGCCATACCTTCTGAGGTGAGTCACACCATAACTACCATACCTTACCATCCACCACAGCCATACCTTCTGAGGTGAGTCACACCATAACTACCATACCTTACCATCCACCACAGCCATACCTTCTGAGGTGAGTCACACCATAACTACCATACCTTACCATCCACCACAGCCATACCTTCTGAGGTGAGTCACACCATAACTACCATACCTTACCATCCACCACAGCCATACCTTCTGAGGTGAGTCACACCATAACTACCATACCTTACCATCCACCACAGCCATACCTTCTGAGGTGAGTCACACCATAACTACCATACCTTACCATCCACCACAGCCATACCTTCTGAGGTGAGTCACACCATAACTACCATACCTTACCATCCACCACAGCCATACCTTCTGAGGTGAGTCACACCATAACTACCATACCTTACCATCCACCACAGCCATACCTTCTGAGGTGAGTCACACCATAACTACCATACCTTACCATCCACCACAGCCATACCTTCTGAGGTGAGTCACACCATAACTACCATACCTTACCATCCACCACAGCCATACCTTCTGAGGTGAGTCACACCATAACTACCATACCTTACCATCCACCACAGCCATACCTTCTGAGGTGAGTCACACCATAACTACCATACCTTCTGAGGTGAATCACAGCATAACTACCATACCTTTTGAGGTGAGTCACACCATAACTACCATACATTCTGAGGTGAATCACACCATAACTATCATACCTTCTGAGGCGAGTCACACCATAACTACCATACTTTCTGAGGTGAATCACAGCATAACTACCATACCTTTTGAGGTGAGTCACACCATAACTACCATACCTTGAGGTGAGTCACACCATAACTACCATACTTTCTGAGGTGAATCACACCATAACTACCATACCTTCTGAGGTGAGTCACACCATAACTACCATACCTTTTGAGGTGAGTCACACCATAACTACCATACCTTGAGGTGAGTCACACCATAACTACCATACTTTCTGAGGTGAATTCACACCATAACTACCATACATTCTGAGGTGAATCACATCATAACTACCATACCTTCTGAGGTGAGTCACACCATAACTACCATACCTTTTGAGGTGAGTCACACCATAACTACCATACCTTTTGAGATGAGTCACACCATAACTACCATACCTTCTGAGGTGAGTCACACCATAACTACCATACCTTCTGAGGTGAGTCACACCATAACTACCATACCTTCTGAGGTGAGTCACACCATAACTACCATACCTTCTGAGGTGAGTCACACCATAACTACCATACTTTCTGAGGTGAGTCACACCATAACTACCATAACTTCTGAGGTGAGTCACACCATAACTACCATACTTTCTGAGGTGAGTCACACCATAACTACCATACCTTCTGAGGTGAGTCACACCATAACTACCATACCTTCTGAGGTGAATCACAACATAACTACCATACTTTCTGAGGTGAGTCACACCATAACTACCATACCTTATTAATAAACTAGTATTATTATTATTATTATTATTATTATTATTATTATTATTGCTGTTGTTGTCACTGAGAGAGAGTCATCACGCCGACGTTTCTCTCACTGAGTACGCAGCACCAGCATGGAGCCCACACCTGTCAAGGATGAGCAGAAATGCGGAAATTCTATAGATTTACAACCAGACTAGTCCCAGAACTGAGGGGAATACATTGTGTGGAGAGGTACAAGAGGGGATATGTTTACGACGTACAAAATCCTAAGAAATGATGGGGTAGATAGAGAGTGAATTAAGAGGACCAGGATCAAGGGGTCACAGGTGGAAGTTGAAGACACAGATGAGCCATAGGGATGTCAGGAAGTATTTCTGTAGTCTCAGGATGGTTGACAAGTGGAGTGACCTAGAATGAGGCAGTGATGGTCGTTGTAGACTTAATACACAGCTTCAAGAGTAGGTATGATAAGACACAAGAAGCTAGCAATTAGCGACACACACACACACATACATACACACGCACACACAAACACACATACACACACACACACACACACACACACACCCACACACACACATACACACGCACACACAAACACACATACACACACACACACACACACACACACACACACACACACACACACACACACACACACGCACACACACACACATACACTGGAGCGGGGAGAGAGAGGGCCTAGTAGCAACCGGTGAAGAGGCGGGGCCAGGAGCTAGGACTCGACCCCTGCAACCACAAATAGGTGAGTACAAATAGGTGAGTACACACACATACACACACACACACACACACACACACACACACACACACGCACACATACATACACACACACGCACACATACATACACACACACACACACACACACACACACACACACACACACACACACACACACACACACACACACACACACACACACACACACACGCACATACACACACACAGATCTTGGGGTGAGTATATCACCGAGCATGTCTCCGGAAGCACACATCAATCAGATAACTGCTGCAGCATATGGGCGCCTGGCAAACCTGAGAACAGCATTCCGATACCTTAGTAAGGAATCATTCAAGACACTGTACACCGTGTATGTCAGGCCCATACTGGAGTATGCAGCACCTGTTTGGAACCCGCACTTGATAAAGCACGTCAAGAAACTAGAGAAAGTACAAAGGTTTGCAACAAGGTTAGTTCCGGAGCTAAGGGGAATGTCCTATGAAGAAAGATTAAGGGAAATCGGCCTGACGACACTGGAGGACAGGAGGGTCAGGGGAGACATGATAACGACATATAAAATACTGCGTGGAATAGACAAGGTGGACAAAGACAGGATGTTCCAGGGAGGGGACACAGAAACAAGAGGCCACAATTGGAAGTTGAAGACACAAATGAGTCAGAGAGATAGTAGGAAGTATTTCTTCAGTCATAGAGTTGTAAGGCAGTGGAATAGCCTAGAAAATGGCGTAGTGGAGGCAGGAACCATACACAGTTTTAAGACGAGGTTTGATAAAGCTCATGGAGCGGGGAGAGAGAGGGTCTAGTAGCAACCGGTGAAGAGGCGGGGCCAGGAGCTAGGACTCGACTCCTGCAACCACAAATAGGTGAGTACAAATAGGTGAGTACACACACACACACACACACACACACACACACACACACACACACACATACACACACACACACACACACACACACACACACACACACACACACACACACACACACACACACACACACACACACACACAAACTACAAGTAACCAGGGAACAAAAACAGCGTTACCATAGCAACCATAACAGGTCAGCCGCTTCCCCTCGCACCGTTGCCATGGTAACAGTCACCACCGTTTTCTAGATATTTTTTCCAGGGATAACCAGACTATATTTGTAAGTCTTACCTACGTTATCTTCCTTAATATTATTATTGATGATAACGATGCAGTGATACCAACTGTTATGACGCTACACACACACACAAGTGTTGCCAACGCTGCACACCATCGTTATATCAAGTGTTATCAACAGACAAAAGGAAGCACTGTTGCCAAATTAGTGACAAATCCTAGTTGCTCTTGTGAGAGTTAACTCACTACACTGTTGCCAACACTCGCTAACACTATATATATATATATATATATATATATATATATATATATATATATATATATATATATATATATATATATATATATATATGTCGTGCCGAATAGGTAAAACTGGTCAATTAGCAAGAACTCATTTAAAATTAAGTCATTT